>NC_053028.1:444813128-444928645 GCF_003073215.2 Triticum urartu
CGTAGTGCGCAAGGCTAATGGGAAGTGGAGGCTGTGTATTGATTACACAGATATCAATAAGGCTTGTCCTAAGGACCCCTTCCCATTGCTGCGCATCGACCAGATTGTTGACTCCACAGCTGGGTGTGATCTGTTGTCATTCCTCGATGCCTACTCCGGCTACCACCAGATCTTCATGACAAGAGAAGACGAAGAGAAAACAACATTCATCACCCCATATGGTACGTATTGTTTCATGCGGATGCCTTTCGGGCTGAAGAGTGCTGGTTCGATGTTTGCAAGGGCGGTCCAAATTGGTTTTGAACCCCAGCTCCATAGAAATATGGAAGCTTATATGGATGACATAGTGGTCAAAACCAAGGACAGGGCAACCCTCATACCGGATTTGCAAGAAACATTTGCAAACCTGCGCAAGATCAATCTTAAGCTGAACCCTGAGAAGTGCGTCTTTGGCATCCCGTCCGGCAAGCTTCTCGGGTTCTTTGTGTCACAGCGTGGGATAGAGGCCAATCCGGACAAGATCAAAGCTATAGAGCAGATTGAAGCACCCAAGCGAATCAAGGATGTGCGTCGGCTTGCTGGTTGCGTCGCCGCCATGGGCAAATTCATTTCCAAGTCTGCCAAGCGTGCCCTTCCCTTTTTCAAGATCCTGAAAAAGGCGGGCTTGATGGAGTGGACGCCAGAAGCCGAAGCAGCATTGCAAGATTTGAAGAAGTACCTCTCCTCCGCGCCAACACTAGTTGCGCCTAGACCATAGGAGCCGTTGCTACTATACCTGGTGGCAACGAACCAGGCGGTCAGCACCGCACTAGTGGCGCAGAGAGAGGTTGACGACGAGGTAATGGCAGCGACAGAGCCCGACACCACCAATGCAGAGACGACACAGCCAGTTGAAGTGCCGCCGAAGAAGAAAATGATGCAGCACCCGGTCTACTTTGTTAGTTCCCTCCTGCAGGGAGCTAGATCAAGGTGCTCCGGCGTGCAGAAACTGCTCTTCGGCCTTCTTATGGCCTCGAGGAAGCTGCGTCACTACTTCCAGGCACACGAGATCACTGTCGTCACTCGCCTCCCTCTGCAACGGATATTGCACAATCCAGATGCAACGGGAAGAATTGTGGAATGGGCACTGGAGCTGTCCAGCTTTGGCCTCAAGTTTGAAAGTACTTCGACGATTCAGAGCCGAGTCCTGGCAGAGTTCATTGCAGAGTGGACCGCAACGCCTGACGAAGAAGCCCAAGAGACTGCTCTCCTCGGCAAGGAGGCAAGTTGTAGTTGGATCATGTACTTTGATGGAGCTTTCTCCTTACACGGCGCCGGGGCTGGCATACTGCTTGTCGCGCCCACCAGAGAGCACCTCAAGTACGTGATCCAGATGCACTTCCCCAGGGAGGTGTCAACAAACAATACGACAGAGTATGAAGGGCTGCTTGCCGGTCTTAGGAACGCGGCGGACCTCGAAATCAAGAAGCTCATCGTCAGGGGCGACTCGCAGCTCGTCGTCAAGCAAGTCAACAAGGACTACCAGAGCCCGTTGATGAAGGCCTACGTCGATGAAGTGAGAAAGCTGGAAGAGCGTTTCGACGGTATACAGGCTGAATACGTTCCCCGAGCGGAGAACGATCTCGCTGATTACCTGTCAAAATGCGCTGCCCTCAAGCTACCTGTGGAACCAGATACCTTTGTGCTCCAGCCAACTCAGCCATCCGTTGATCCATCAACAGAGCAGAACAAGAGAAGGAAATCAGGACCCGACAAGTACTTTCCCGTCGAGCTCCCCGGGACCGCCGGCAAGGATGTTGCCGGGGACACTGAGCCCGCCACAGGACGACTAGCTCCGGCGGAGCGTCAAGCTCTTGCCGTCGAGACAGCCGTCCCTATAGTGGAGGAAATGCCTTTAGTCCTCACCGTCGAGCCTCAGGCTCCAGCGTGGGCACAACATACCGTCCGATTCCTCCAAACAGGGGAACTTCCTGAAGAGCAGGAAGAAGCAGAAAAAGTAGCCCGTCGCTCTACCATGTATCAGTTCGTCGATGACTTCCTGTACAGAAAGAGGCCGAACGGTGTGAAATTGAAGTGTATCCCTCGGGAGGAAGGACTGGAGCTGTTGGCAGAGATACACGGAGGCGTATGTGGATCCCACATCGGGTCAAGGGCCCTTGCCGGCAAGGCATTTCAGCAAGGCTTCTTCTGGCCCACCGCCCTCCAGGATGCGACGATGGTAGTCACCAGGTGTGAAGCGTGTCAGTTCCATTCAAAGAAGCTTCATCAGCCAGCTCAAGCCCTTCAAACCATTCCTCTCTCTTGGCCCTTCTTGGTCTGGGGGCTCGACATACTGGGCCCTTTCCCCCGCGCTGTCGGGGGCTTTGAGTACTTGTACGTTGCAATCGACAAGTTCACAAAGTGGCCGGAGGTGGAGGCAGTGAGGAAGGTCACAGCTCAGTCAGCCGTCAAGTTCTTCAAGGGACTAGTGTGCCATTTTGGTGTACCCAATAGGATCATCACCGACAATGGCACACAGTTCACAAGCCGCACCTTCATGCAATATATCCAAGACCTCGGCAGCAAAGTCTGTTTCGCTTTCGTTGCTCACCCACGAAGCAATGGTCAAGCTGAGAGGGCAAACACTGAAGTACTGCGAGGCTTAAGGACCAAGACCTTTGACAGGCTGCACAAGAGTGGAAGGCGCTGGATTGATGAGTTGCTGACGGTTCTTTGGTCGATCAGGACGATGCCAAATCGAGCCACCGGCCAGACACCTTTTGCCTTGATATACGGGGCAGAAGCAGTTCTCCCCACTGAACTCATATACGGGTCACCTTGAGTGCTCGCTTATGATGAGCTTGAGCAAGAGCAACTGCGGCAAGATGACGCAATGCTCCTTGAGGAAGATCATCTTCGGGCAGCTGTGAAAGCAGCACGCTACCAGCAGGCCTTGCGCCGCTACCATAGCCGCAAGGTTCATGCCCGAAGCCTTGAGGAAGGCGACCTTGTCCTTCGGCACGTTCAATCGGCCAAGAATTCCAACAAGTTGACGCCAAAGTGGGAAGGCCCTTATCGGGTAATACGAGTCACCAGGCCTGGCGCAGTCCGCCTGGAGACCGAAGATGCCGTTCCGGTGAGTAACTCCTGGAACATTGAGCATCTTCGCAAGTTTTACCCGTGAGGCACGGCTTGCCAGGCCCCCCGGCAAGCCACCTTTTGTACGAGCATTGCCGATGATGCATGTAACCCTTTGTACAAAGCCAGGCGCAGAACCTGAGCATAAATAAATGAAGCACTGGTGCCCTAAGTTATAGCATGCATGCTAGGTCGAGTCTCGTCCTTGGTTAGGGTTGATAGTGCTTAGCGGCGACTAACCCCTAGCCTAGAGGTCGAGTGTGCGTCTCTTTGCCGTTCTTTCATCTTCTTTGGTTCGCAGGACTCACAGGTATCCTTGCCGGATCACTTGAGGACGAAAAAGAGAAGAGGGACAAACCAACATCTAGACCCCGGCAAGCCAGTATTGCCGGGGGCTACAAGAGCAAAGATTCACCCACGGCAAACCAGAGTTGCCGGGGGCTACAGCTTCAGATAAGTTCTTCATCCCTTATCATGCATTCCCTTATGGACTGAGGTATGTGAAACCTCGTTTTTTTTCCTAAAAACTACCGTGCTCCCCTAACTCTAGGCCCTAGGGCTCGTTCCTGGGGCCAGGTTTGGTCGTAGTCGCGGCAGCGAGAGGATGAAACAAGGAGCCCGAACCCACCTCATCCCTACCTCCGCCAAAGGTGTGAGAAAGGTCGAGCGAAGTGGGGAGACGGCAAGGCCTGTTGCCGGGCAAGGAAATGTTTATCTTAAAGATATCAAGGATTTACTCCTTGTCATGGGTTCTACCCACAAACAAATGACCCGGAAAGCATCCCTTTTTCATTAAAAACATTCCACTCAGGTACAGTCCATAGGGAATGAAAAACATGAATGATGGGATTACAAGTTTTAAATTCAGCTAAGGCCCGAAGGCTTACAAACTAAAAAGAGGTAAGATGCCCGTAATCCCTTTCTTGTCCCTCTCCTCAGGAGGCAGGTCAAGGAGGCGAAAAGGGCAAAAGGGGCGCCTAGGCGAGCTACGGGCGACAGAAGACACCAAGAGAAAATCTCGATGGCTGTCCGAAGGCTGGATGGTGATGGCGGCGCCAGAAGCAGAGCTCGAAGACGAGGCGGCAGGACGTCAGCACGCGTCGAAGGCGTCGGTGCCCGCGTACTCTGACTTGACGGCCTTGCCGCCCGCCCTCTTCCTCTTCCGCAACCTCCCAATGCCAGTCGCCCATGGAGACGACCCCGAGAAGTTCAGGGAGCCAGCGACGCGGATGATGGGGTCGCCGGTGCCACACGGAGCGGCACTCGACACCTAATCGGACCGTCATCCTGCCGCCTACTACCCTCGTCGTCGCTGCCGCTGTCCTCCTCGTCACTCCCGCCCGAGGAGGAGTCTTCACTATCAGAAGAGCTCTCCATGCAGCATCTTGCATGGGTCCCAAAGCACCCGAAGACCTTGATGGAGAAAAGGCCACCCTCCATCAGCTTTAAAATGGAGAGTGAGCCCCGCCGTCAAGCGGTGGATATGGGCAAACGTCTTCCATCCCCGACAGAGATACATCACGTGAGGGGCAGGGAAATCGACGCGGGCCCGCGTGCCACTGATCGCGCAGCCCCTCATGTGTAGCCACAACGACTCCGGCGGATCCAGCTCCATCTCCCGCGCGAATGGAGTCGGGAGACGAAGGTGACGGCGAGGCGGCCGGCGTAGCCTGACGAAGAACTCGCAAGGGTCATCCCCAACATGGCCCTCCACGGGAGGAGGAACTGCTGGCGGAGGCGAGGCTAGCGCGCCGCCCCGTCCTCCTCTTCCCCGAGCGCCTCGGCCTCGCCCACGGCCTCGCCCCTCCCCCTTCCCCTCGCGGCTGGCTCTGCCACCGCGGGTGCAGGAGAAGGAGGGACACGTTGTCGAGCGGCGACCCTTGCCGCCACCGTTGAAGGACCAGGATTCCCTCTCTCCATGACGGATGGAAGGGGGGAGTAGAAGTTAAAGGAAGGAGGAGATGAAGGAATGCGGGACGCCACCCCCCTCCCGCTCTTTATAAAGGAACGGGGTGGGGGCTCGGCCACCCCGCTTAGCCAATCAAGACGCGGAAGGCACAGGGAACTGGGACTGACCCGCCGCCCCAGCCCGCGGCGGCCCGGTTTCCCGCCTCCACCGTTCACCACCCCAAGCGCATGAGAGCCACGTGGCAGGCGTGCAGGACCAAGGTGACGGGTGAGGTGACCTCTCCCCACTCCGTGATCGTGGGGAGTGGACGCCTTGAAGACCACGCCTCGGCCCCGTTCAGTAAATGGGCCGCGCCTCCACGCCTCCCTCCGTTTATGGGGAAGGCGCGAACCGCCCCCTTTACTATGACGTGACGCATGCATGCAGAGCTCAGCCCCACGCATGCTGCCCACGTCACACACGCCTCCCCACGACGTGCCACGCGCGGGAAGCATGGGAAGCGCAGCGCGCGAAGAGACTTACTGCGGTAAAACCCGCCCCGCCTGCCCGTGCACCATTTTTGGGCCTAGCCCAACGACGCGATTGCGCTTACGTGTGGCCTAGGCCCGGGGGCTCCTGTCGGTGTACAAAAAGAGGGGTACGCTTTTTGTACCCCTATAACTGTGCACGGGCAGTCTGAGCCACGGGCTCCACCACACTGAGCAAGGCAAGGGAGGTGAGCCAAGGTAAGGCTCAAGCTCAAGAGAAGCAGAACGACGTGAAGACCAAGACCACAAAGAGCAAAGGGGATGAAGCGGACCCCCCGGCAAGATCCTTGTCGGGAGGCGGTTTTAGCAAACCCGGCAAGACCCTTGCCGTGGCAGCTCGCCCCACACCTACGGAGTGAGTCACCCTTGAGTCCACTGACCCCATGGGGCAAGGATTCGGGAGACATCCCCGTGGTGGCATGCAGATCTTTGTGAAGACATTCGAGATCAGATACACCCTTTAGAAGATGATGATCCTTGGCGGGATCCCAGCCAAAGAGGACCACAAGGCCCTCGGCAAGAGCCTTGCCGGGGATGACAGCAGGCGCCACGGCAAGACCCTTGCCGGGGCCCTGGCAAGGCCCTTGCCAAGAACACCCGTTGGGCCACCATCAGGCCCACGCCAGTCAAACCTCCACTACCGTTCGCATGCAGCTGCCGACCCAACCAGTTGGGCAGCCACCTGCGTGGCGGCATGCAGATCTTCGTGGAGACCCACCATTGCGCCACCTCAGCTGCCTGCCTGCCTACATGGCACCGCGGGCGCTGCTGGCCAGGGCGCGTGTCGATGTGAAAGGGAGCGGCAACGGACGAGACAGGGCTCTCCCCCGTCCCCGATAAAGCAAGGACACCTGGGCAAGACGCATTAAATGCGCCTTGTCATGTAATGTGAGGGATAACCTCGCATCACTATTTCCCTTTCCACCTCCTGGTACTACTGTGGCAACCCCTTTCCTATAAAAGGAGGCCCAAGGTGACCAGGAGGAGGATTCGGCTTTTTGGAGCTCCTCACGCCCCATAGCTAGCTCAAGAACACAGATATAAAATCCACCAAAGCAGGAGTAGGGTTTTACGCATCCCCGCAGCCCAAACCTGGATAAACGAACCGTGTGCTATCTATTTGATCCGCTCTTCTCACGACCCCGCGCCTCGCAACCGTAGTAGGGATTCTTGTGATCCCATAGGTGTCGTTCCCACCGACAGTTTGTTGTGGCCAATCACAAACAGTTCATCCATGTGAAGTGTATGCCATCAATCGCAGACACTTTGATCTGGCTGACCCGTTTCTATTATGTTGCCTAATCGCAAACAGTTAATCCTTCTGAAGCGTATGCCCTCAATCACACACACCTTGATATGGCTGACCGTTTCTTTTGTGTTGCCTAATCACAAACAGTTCATCCGAGTGAACTGTATGCTCTATATCTTTGAAACTTAGATCTATTACACCTAAGCATGATATCAATGTGTCTCTCAAAGCGATGAGAATTCCCATCGATGAGTGCAAAGAAAGAACCGCTAAGATGCATGCTAAAAAAGATTGGTTTATAAAAGCGTGTTCTTCTAGTTTCCGCGAGAATAATGATGAAGATCTTAAAGTGATTAATGTGACTACTATTGAATCTTTGTTTTATAATATAAATCTTGATAAAGATGGGACTGGAGATGAGTCAACTTTAGTTAGAAGGTGTCCCAATAATTCGGAGTTTTTAGATCTTGATGCAAAAATTGATAAAAGTGGGATTGGAGAGGTCAAAACTTTAGATAGCAATGAACCCACTCTTTTGGATTTCAAGGAATTTAATTATGATAATTGTTCTTTAATAGATTGTATTTCCTTGTTGCAATCCATGTTGAATTCTCCTCATGATTATAGTCAAAAGAAAGCTTTTACTAAACATATCGTTGATGCTATGATGAAATGTTTTGAAGAAAAGCTTGAATTGGAAGTTTCTATCCCTAGAAAAGTTTATGATTAGTGGGAACCTACTATTAAGATCAATATTAAAGATTATGAATTCCATGCTTTGTGTTTGGGTGCTAGTGTTTCCACGATTCCAAAAACTTTATGTGATGTGTTAGGTTTCCGTGAATTTGATGATTGTTCTTTAAATTGCATCGTGCGGATTCCACTATTAAGAAACCTATGGGAAGGATTAATGATGTTCTTATTATTGCAAATAGGAATTATGTGCCCATAGATTTCATTGTTCTTGATATAGATTGCAATCCTACATGTCATGTTATTCTTGGTAGACCTTTCCTTAGAACGATTGGTGCAATTATTGATATGAAAGAAGGAAACATTAGATTTCAATATCCGTTAAGGAAAGGCATGTAACACTTCCCTAAAAATAAAATTAAATTGCCTTATGAATCTATTATGAGAGCCACTTATGGATTGCATGCCAAAGATGATAATACTTAGATCTACTCGTGTTTTATGCCTTGCTAAGGGCGTTAAACAATAGCGCTTGTTGGGAGGCAATCCAATTTTATTTTTGTTTTTGTTTTTTAGGTTATGTTTTGCATTAAATAATTTATATATCCACTGGTTAGATGTGGTTTTTATGTTTTAATTAGTGTTTGTGCCAAGTAATACCTTTGGGATAGCTTACGGTGATAGTTGATTTGATCTGGCTGAAAAACAGAAACTTTTGCACCCAGGGGATTAATTTTCATTTTTTTGAAGAGTATTAATAAACGAATTTCTTAGGTCTTCCTAATTTCTCAGGATTTTGGGAGTTACATAAGTATCCAAAATATCCATATTGCTACAGACTGTTCTATTTTTGACAGATTCTGTTTTTCGCGTGTTGTTTGCTTATTTTGATGCATTTATGGCTAGTATCAGGGCATATGAACCATGGATAAGTTGGAATAAAGTATATATTACATCTATATAAATAAAGAATGAGTTCACAATAGTAGCAAAAGTGGTGATTTATTTTCTTATACTAGCGGAGCTTATGAGATTTTCTGTTGAGTTTTGTGTTGTGAAGTTTTCAAGTTTTGGGTAAGGATTTGATAGACTATGGAATAAGGAGTGGCAAGAGCCTAAGCTTGGGGATGCCCAAGGCACCCCAAGGTAATATTCAAGGACAACCAAGAGCCTAAACTTGGAGATGCCCTGGAAGGCATACCCTCTTTCATCTTCGTCTATCAGTAACTTTACTTGAGGCTATATTTTTATTCACCACATGATATGTGTTTTGCTTGTAGCGTCTTGTATGATTTGAGTCTTTGCTTTTTAGTTTTCCACAATCATCCTTGATGTACACACCTTTTGAGAGAGACATGCATGAATCATGATTTATTAGAATACTCTATGTGCTTCACTTATATCTTTTGAGCTAGGCAAATTTGCTCTAGTGCTTCACTTGTATCTTTTTAGAGCACGTCGGTGGTTTATTTTATAGAAATTGATGAACTCTCGCACTTCACTTATATTATTTTGAGAGTCTTTAAAAAAGGATGGTAATTTGCTTTGGTTATAAATTTAGTCCTAATATGATAGTCATCCAAGAGGGATATAATAAAAACTTTCGTATAAAGTGCATCGAATACTATGAGAAGTTTGATTCCTTATGATTTTTTTGAGATATGAAGATGGTTATATTAGAGTCATGCTAGTAAGTAGTTGTGAATTTGAGAAATACTTGTGTTAAGGTTTGTGAGTCCCGTAGCATGCATGTATGGTGAACCGTTATGTAACGAAGTTAGAGCATGAGATATTTTTTCATTGTCTTCCTTATGAGTGGCGGTTGGGGACGAGCGATGGTCTTTTCCTACCAATCTATCCCCCTAGGAGCATGCGCGTAGTGCTTTGTTTTGATGACTAATAGATTTTTGCAATAAGTATGTGAGTTCTTTATGACTAATGTTGAGGCAATGGATTATACGCACTCTCACCTTTCCGCCATTGCTAGCCTCTCTTGTTCCACGCAACTTTCGCTGGTACCATAAACCCACCATATACCTTCCTCAAAACAGCCACCATACCTATCTATTATGGCATTTCCATAGCCATTCCGAGATATATTTCCATGCAACTTTCCACCGTTCCATTTATTATGACATGCTCCATAATTGTCATATTACTATGCATGATCATGTAGTTGACATCGTGTTTGTGGCAAAGCCACCGTTCATCATTTTTTATACATGTCGCTCTTGATTCATTGCATATCCTGGTACACCGCCGGAGGCATTCATATAGAGTCATATTGTTCTTCTAGTATCGAGTTGTAATTTTTGAGTTGCAAGTAAATAAAAGTGTGATGATCTTCATTATTAGAGCATTGTCCCATGTGAGGAAATAAAAAAAGAGAGAAAGTCCAAAAAAAGAGAAGGCCCAAAAATAATGAGAGAAAAGAGAGAAGGGACAATGTTACAATGCTTTTGCCACACTTGTGCTTCAAAGTAGCACCATGATCTTCATGATAGAGAGTCTCTTATATTGTCACTTTCATATACTAGTGGGCATTTTTCATTATAGAACATGGCTTGTATATTCCCGGCTTCCTCAAAATGCCCTAGGTCTTCATGAGCAAGCAAGTTGGATGCACACCCACTTAGTTTTGTTTTTTGAGCTTTCATAAACGTATAGCTCTAGTGCATCCGTTGCATGGCAATCCCTACTCACTCACATTGATATCTATTGATCGGCATCTCCATAGCCCATTGATATGCCTAGTTGATGTGAGACTATCTCCTTCTTTTTTATCTTCTCCACAACGACCTTCTATTCCACCTATAGTGCTATGTCCACGGCTCACACTCATGTATTGCGTGCAAGTTGAAAATTTTTGAGAACATCAAAAGTATGAAACAATTGCTTGGCTTGTCATCGGGGTTGTGCATGATTTGAATATTTTGTGTGATGAAGATGGAGCATAGCCAGACTATATGATTTTGTAGGGATAAGCTTTCTTTGCCCATGTTATTTTGAGAAGACATAATTATTTTGTTAGTATGCTTGAAGTATTATTTTTATGTCAATATTAAACTTCTGTTTTGAATCATATGGATCTGAACATTCATGCCACAATAAAGAGAATTACATGGATAAATATGTTAGGTAGCATTCCACATCAAAAAATTTGTTTTTATCATTTACCTACTCGAGGACGAGCAGGAATTAAGCTTGCGGATGCCTGATACGTCTCCAATGTATCTATAATTTTTTATTGTTCCATGCTACTATATTATTTGTTTTGGATGTTTTATATGAATTAATATGCTAATTTATATTATTTTTGGGACTAACCTATTAACCTAGAGCCCAGTGCCAGTTCCTGTTTTTTCCTTGTTTTAGAGTTTCACAGAAAAGGAATAGCAAACAGAATGAAACTTTTGCAATGATTTTTCTTGGACCAGAAGACATACACAGGGCTTGGAGTGCACGTCAGGAAGGCCACGAGGCGGCCACAAGGTTGAAGGGCGTGCCCCCACCTTTGTGGGCCCCTCGTGACTCCACCGACCTATTTATTCCGCCTATATATTCTCAAATAGCCCAAAACCTTCCAGGGGAGCCACGAAACCACTTTTCCACCCCCGCAACCTTCTGTATCCGTGACATCCCATCTAGGGGCCTTTTCCGGCGTCCTGTCGGAGGGGGATTCGATCACGGAGGGCTTCTACATCAACACCATTGCCTCTGCGATGAAGCGTGAGTAGTTTACCACAGACCTACGGGTCCATAGCTGGTACCTAGATGGCTTCTTCTCTCTCTTTGATTCTCAATACCATGTTCTCCTCGATGTTCATGGAGATCTATTCAGTGTAATACTTTTTTGCGGTGTGTTTGCTGAGATCCAATGAATTGTGGATTTATGATAAGCTTATCTATGAATATTATTTGAATTTCCTCTGAATTCTTATATGCATGATTTGATATCTTTGCAAGTCTCTTCGAACTATCGATTTGGTTTGGCCAACTAGATTGGTTTTTCTTGCAATGGGAGAAGTGCTTAGCTATGGGTTCAATCTTGCGGTGCTCGATCCTTGTGACAGAAGGGGAACTGACACATATTGTATTGTTGTCATCGAGGATAACAAGATGGGGTTTTCATCATATTGCTTGAATTTATCCCGCTACATCATGTCATCTTACTTAATGCGTTACTCTGTTCTTAATGAACTTAATACTCTAGATGCAGGCAGGAGTCAGTCGATGTGTGGAGTAATAGTAGTAGATGCAGAATCATTTTGGTCTACTTGATACAGACGTGATGCCTATATTCATGATCATTGCCTTAGATATCGTCATAACTTTGTGCTTTTCTATCAATTTCTCGACAGTAATTTGTTCACGCACCGTAATATTTTCTATCTTGAGAGAAGCCTCTAGTGAAACCTATGGCCCCCGGGTCTATTTTCCATCATATAATCTTCTATTTTCCATCATATAAGTTTCTGATCTACAATTCTACTTTCCTATTTAGTTCCTTTGCAATATTTTACTTTTCGATCTATAAAGCAAAATTACCAAAAATATTACTTTACCGTTTATCCATCTATATCAGATCTCACTTTGCAAATAACCGTGAAGGGATTGGCAACCCCTTTGTTGCGTTGGGTGCAAGTTGGTGTTTGTTTGTGTAGGTATTCGGTGGCTTGTGCGTTGTCTCCTACTGGATTGATACCTTGGTTCTCAAAAGCTGAGGGAAATACTTACTCTATTTTGCTGCATCATCCTTTCCTCTTCAAGGGAAAAACCAACATAATCTCAAGAGGTAGCAGAAGATGCCAAGGAGTTGGTCTAGAAGTGCAAGGGGTGCTAGCGTTTCAGCACCAAGCAGCACCAGCCGGCCTCAGCCCTCAAGACCATTCCCATCACCTGGCCCATTTGCCGTATGGGGATTGGATATGGTGGGCCTATTCAAGACAGCACACGGCGGCATGACCCGTCTGCTGGTTGTGGTGGACATGTTCACAAAGTGGATCGAGGTGAGGCCAATCAAGAAGCTGAACGGCCCCACGGCTTTCACATCCATCGCGGATATCACCGTTCGATATGGCATCCCGCACAACATCATCACCGACACCGACACAAACTTCGCCAAAGGTGCCTTGGCTCGTTTCTACGCGACACAAGGCATCCGACTAGACCTCGCGTTGGTTGCTCACCCGCAGTCAAACGACTAGGTGGAGCGGGCAAACGACCTCATTCTATCCAGCATCAAGCCATGGCTAGTTGAGCCACTGGAGCGCTCGGCCGGCTGCTGGATCGAGGAGCTGCCGACCATCCTTTGGAGTCTCCAGACCACACCAAATCGATCAACCGGCTTCACACCTTTCTTCCTCGTGTACGGGGCCGAGTCCATCATCCCAACGGACATCGAGTTTGCCTCGGGTCACCTTGTACACGGAGGCGGAAGCAAAGGAGGCACGCAAAGACGGCGTTGATCTGCTCGAAGAGGCCCGGCTGCTAGCACTCAGTTGGTCCGCCATCTAATAGCAGAGTCTGCGCCGCTAGCACAACAAGATGATCAGGCCGCGTGTTTTCCGCGAAGGCAACCTTGTGCTCTGACTGATCTAGCAATCAACCAGCCAGCACAAGCTCGCTGCTCCTTGGGAGGGACCCTCTAGCGTCAGCAAGGCCTTGGGCAACGACTCCTACTACCTAATCGACGCACAAAAGCCCAGGACACGCAAGAGAGACACAGCCGGCGAAGAGTCGGAGCGCCCATGGAACGTGAACCTTCTCCGCCCATTTTACAGTTGATGCAGTGTATGTACCACGCTACCTTTTGCACTAAGTAAAGACAACAGGTACCCCAAGGCGCACTCGGGGGCTACCTTTTTATCTTTCACCCTGCCCGGGTCCGGTCAGCCGGCCCGGGGGCTCGCCGACTTGGCCCAAGTTGGCACCATCCGAAGTTGACTCAGTAATGTGTCGACGCCAAAGCCCTCTCTTGGCCCCAGCCACAGCTCGCAGCGCGACTGTCCGGCTGGCAAGAGTTAAAGGTCGGAAACACTATCCACATGAAAAACGACTAAGGAAGAACACCGATTCAGGCCAAGCCGGCCTCTCTCCTCCGCCGTCCGGCTGCTCAGTAGCCGGCCGGCCAGCTTCTTGCTAGACTAGTACACGCCTTAAGCGGTTGAAGTAATTTGCCTATTCTAAACGGCCAAGCCCCTGACCTGGCCATGGACTGCAGCGCGGCTGTCTGGTTGGTACGGTGGCACCAAAAGGAACACAACAAAGGAAAAAGCCAAAGAAAGCAAAGGCAAAATCGAGTTAGAACTCGGCAAAGCACACAAGCGTGTGGGAAAAGTAAATTCATTTACACTCCAAAAGGCCCACAGCCTGCATTCATCAAAGTTTAAAATACACCCTGATAACCCACAAGTATAGGGGATCGCAACAGTTTTCGATAAGTCGAACCCAACGAGGAGCTAAAGGTAGAACAAATATTCCCTCAAGTTCTATCGACCATCGATACAACTCTACGCACGCTTGACGTTCGCTTTACCTAGAACAAGTATGAAGCTAGAAGTACTTTGTTGGTGTTGTTGGATAGGTTTGCAAGATAATAAAGATTACGTAAATAAAAAGTAGGGGCTGTTTAAGTAAAGACACAATAAAGTAAATATAGCGACTATGGAAAAGTGGTGGTAGGAGTTGCGAAATTGCCCCTAAGCAATTGAGTACTTTACTAGACCGATAGCAAGTATTATGTGGGAGAGGCCACTGCTAGCATGTCATCCCTGACTTGGAATTCTATGCACTTATGATTGGAACTATTAGCAAGCATCTGCAACTACTAATGTTCATTAAGGTAAAACCCAATCATAGCATTAAGATATATTGGTCCCCCTTCAATCCCGTATGCATCAATTTCTATGCTAGGTTGAAGCTTCTGTCACTCTTGCCCTCCAATGCATAGTCCTATGAACATACAACTAACCCTATGGTGTGATCCACGCGCGCGCTCATATGATGGGCACCAAAGGACAGCAACATAACCACAAGAAAATTAAATCAATCATAGCAATTCATCAACCACCGATAGGACAACGAAATCTACTTAGACATCATAGGATGGCAACACATCATTGGATAACAATATGAAGCATAAAGCACCATGTTCAAGTAGAGGGTACAGTGGGTTGCGGGAGAGTGGACCGCTGTAGATAAAGGGGGGAAGGTGATGGAGATGTTGGTGAAGATGGCGGAGGTGTTGGAGTAGATCATGGTGATGATGATGATGATGATGATGATGGCCACGGCAGTGTTCCGACGCCACCGTGGCGAGAAGGGGAGAGGGGGCCCCTTCGTCTTCTTGTTCCTTGACCTCCTCCCTATATGGGAGAAGGGTTTACTCTCTGGTCCTTGGCCTCCATGGCATGGGAGGGGCGAGAGCCCCTCCGAGATTGGATCTGTCTCTCTGTCTCTCTCTGTTTCTGCGTTCTCAGATTCTACCCTTTCACGATTTCTTATATTCCCGGAGATCTGTAACTCCGATTGGGCTGAAATTTTAACAAGGTCTTTATCTAGATATTAGCTTTCTTGCGGCGAAAGAAGGGCACCAACCGCCTTACGGGGTGGTCACGAGGGTCAGGGGCGCGCCCCCTTGCCTCGTGGCCCCCTCGGGCATCGTCTCGCGTGGATTTTTCTTCCCAAAAAACATGCAACAAACAGGAACTGACACTAGGCACTAGATTAATATGTTAGTCCCAAAAATAGTATAAAAAGTTGCCAAAAGTATATGAAAGTTGTAGAATATTGGCATGTAACAATAAAAAATTATAGATACGACAGAGACGTATCAGTATCCCCAAGCTTAATTCCTCCTCGTCCTCGAGTAGGTAAATGATATAAAAATAATTTTTTATGTGGAATTCTACCTAGCATAATCTTGATCATGTAATCTAATCATGGCATGAATATTAAGACAGGAGTGATTCAAAGCAATAGTCTATCATTTGACATTAAGATAATAATACTTCAAGCATACTAATAAAGCAATCATGTATTTTCAAAATAACATGGCCAAAGAAAGTTATCCCTACAAAATCATATAGTATGGCTATGCTCCATCTTCACCACACAAAATATTCAAAATATGCACAACCCCGATGACAAGCCAAGCAATTGTTTCATACTTTTGATGTTCTCAAACCTTTTCAACTTTGACGCAATACATGAGCGTGAGCCATGGACATAGCACTATAGGTGGAATAGAACGGTGGTTGTGGAGAAGACAAAAATGAGAAGATAGTCTCACATCAACTAGGCGTATCAACGGGCTATGGAGATGCCCATCAATAGATATCAATGTGAGTGAGTAGGGATTTCCATGCAACGGATGCACTAGAGCTATAAGTGTATGAAAGCTCAAACTGAAACTAAGTGGGTGTGCATCCAACTTGCTTGCTCATGAAGACCTCGGGTGTTTGAGGAAGCCCATCATCGGAATATACAAGCCAAGTTCTATAATGAAAATTCCCACTAGTATATGAAAGTGATAACTCAAGAGACTCTCTATATGAAGAACATGGTACTACTTTGAAGCACAAGTGTGGTAAAAGGATAGTAACATTGCCCCTTCTCTCTTTTTCTCACATTTTTTTGTTTTTTTGGTGGGCTTCTTTGGCCTCTTTTTTTATTTGGGCTTCTTTGGCCTCTTTTATTTATTTTTAAAGTTTGGTGTCTCATCCCGACTTGTGGGGGAATCATAGTCGCCATCATCCTTTCCTCACTCAGGCAATGCTCTAATAATGATGATCATGACACTTTTATTTACTTAGAACTCAATATTACAACTTGATATCTAGAACAAAGATATGACTCTATATGAATGCCTCCGGCGGTGTATCGGGATGTGCAATGACATCAAAAAACGGACAAGCCATGAAAACATCATGCTAGCTATCTTACGATCATGCAAAGCAATATGACAATGAATTCTCAAGTCATGTATATGATGATGATGATGGAAGTTGCATGGCAATATATCTCGGAATGGCTATGGAAATGCCATGATAGGTAGGTATGGTGGCTATTTTGAGGAAGGTATATGGTGGGTTTATGGTACCGGCGAAAGTTGCGCGATACTAGAGAGGCTAGCAATGGTGGAAGGGTGAGACTGCGTATAATCCATGGACTCAACATTATTCATAAAGAACTCACATACTTATTGCAAAAGTCTATTAGCTATCGAAACAAAGTACTACCCGCATGCTCCTAGGGGGATAGATTTGTAGGAAAAGACCATCACTCGTCCCCGATCGCCACTCATAAGGAAGACAATCAATAAATAAATCATGCTCCGACTTCATCACATAACGGTTCACCATACGTGCATGCTACGGGAATCACAAACCTTAAGACAAGTATTTCTACTAATCCACAACTACCCACTCGCATGACTCTAATATCACCATCTTTATATCACAAAACTATTGCAAGGAATCAAACATATCATATTCAGTGATCTAAAAGTTTTATGCAGGATTTTATGACTAACCATGTGAATGATCAATTCCTGTCATCTCTCTAAATGGATATAAGTGAAGCAAGAGAGTTTAATTCTTTCTACAAAAGATATGCCCACGCTCTAACAAATATAAGTGAAGCAAAAGAGCATTCTACAAATGGCGGTTTTCTATGTAAAGAGAAACAGGCAATCCAAACTTCAAATGATATAAGTGAAGCACACAAAGCATTCTATAAAGCCATACTCAAAAGATATAAGTGAAGTGCAAAGAGAATTCTATAAATCAACCAAGGACTATCTCATACCATCATGGTGCATAAAATAAAAATGAAAACTAATGCAAAAAGATGCTCCAAGATTGCACATATCACATGAACGAAACGAATCCGAAAACATAACGATACTTGTTGAAGAAAGAGGAAATGCCTTCCGGGGCATCCCCAAGCTTAGACGCTTGAGTCTCTTTGAATATTTACTTGGGGTGCCTCGGGCATCCCCAAGCTTGAGCTCTTGCCTCTCTTCCTTCTTCTCACATCGAGACCTTCTCGATCATCAAACACTTCATCCGCACAAAACTTCAACAGAAAACTTGGTAAGATCCGTTAGTATAATAAAGCAAATCACTACTCTAAGTACTGTTTCAAACAAATTCATATTTTGTTTTTGCATTGTGTCTACTGTAATATAACTTTTCCATGGCTTAATTCACTGATATAAATCGATAGTTTCATCAAAACAAGCAAGCTATGCATCAAAAACGGAATCTGTCTAAAACAGAACAGCTTGTAATAATCTGAACATTCACCATACTTATGTTACTTGAAAAATTCTGCAACAATTAGGAAAAATAAACAATTTGTATATAAAGACAGTTAAAAAAGAATCAGAACCATTTGACATTCCAGTAAAAAATGTAAAATCGTGCACTACAGCCAAAGTTTCTGTCCTGCACCGCACAAACCAACAAGCATTGTAACCATCCTAAAGGCAAACCTTGGCACATTATTTTTATTATACAATGGAATTGTACAAGGGGATAATTATTTTTGATGAAAAGTTTCTGTAATCAAGATTCACAAAGTTTCTGTGAGCATGAAGAAAGTTCAAGGAGCTCTCCCACTTCAACAATGCTTGTCTCTCTCACTTTCACTTTACTTTTTGAAAATGTTTTGGGTTCCCCTCTTTATTTTTGTTGTTTTAAAACTATATGAAAGCACTCAACATAAATAAGTGACTCTCTAAAACTTCCGGGTTGTCTCCCTGGCAGCGCTTTCTTTAAAGCCATTAAGCTAGGCATATAGTGCTTAAGTAGTGAATCCACCTGGATCCCAAGGTATATCAAAGCCAATTTTAATTAAAAATGATTTTTAATTTAATATTGAGCACAAAGCAACATATATCATGTAACAACGAAGTCTAACTCTCTTCCTTTGCATTGGCATATCATAAAAGAACAATTCATGCACACATAGTAGAGGCCAATGCATAGTATAAACAGTTTCTTGCAATTTTATCATGTGGGAAACATAGAGAGGTGGAGATATAGTTCCTCTCTCGTAATAATTGCAAGTAGGAGCAGCAAGCACATGCATATTATATCCATCAAAATCATCATGTGTAACAGTAAAAGGCAACCCATCAATATAATCCTTAATAAGGGTAAACTTCTCCGATATAGTGTAGTTGGGAGAATTCAAAAAGATAATAGGACTATCATGCATGGGTGCAATAGCAACAATTTCATGTCTAACATAAGGAACTATAGCAAGTTCATCTCCATAAGCATAATTCATATTGGCATCTTGGCCACAAGCATAGCAAACATCATCAAAAAGGGATATTTCAAAAGAATCAACGGGATCATAGCAATTGTCATAGCATTCATCATCCTTCGGTAAGCATGAAGGGGAATTAAACAATGTATGAGTTGAAGAGTTACTCTCATTAGAAGGTGGGCACGGGTGATCAATCCGCTCTTCCTCCTTTTGTTCTTCGCTCTCCTCCTCATCCTTTTCATCCAATGAGCTCATAGTTTCATCAACTTCTTCTTCCATAGATTCCTGCAAAATATTAGTCTCTTCTTGGACAGCGAAGACTTTCTCAATAAGTGCATTAATATCGGAATTGTATTCATAATTCTCATAGAAATATTTAAGGATAGCTAAATTTTCAGGTCTCTAAACCGAATCATCAAAATCTTCAAACTCTTTAAACATAGATTCAATTTCATAAGCTCCCATAAAAGCAACAAATTCTTCTATTTGTTCCACATCATAGTTATCATATATACCATTAGCATAAGAAGCTAAGGATTTATTATCATTAAATTCACATAAAAAGGGAAGGTGTGGAGCCTTCATCCTAGAGCAACAAGTATAATCATATCTCAAGCATAGTTGCCTAGCATACCACTTCAATATATGAATTTGATCCCATAATAGTTTCCCTTTTTGTGTCAAGCGGTAATCCCTAAATTTTTTACGTTGATCCAACGTTACTCCCATTACATAATCGAATGGGGTTTTCTCAGGATTATTAAAGTAGTACATAATATCTTTCACATAACCAGCATCGAGGGTTTTAGGAGGTTCCTCATCTCCATGAGTAGCAAGTACACCTAATTTTTTTGGTATTTCGTGTTCCATATCCATAACTAAAGATAAAGAACAACTAAGAACAGGAAATAAAAATTACTTAGTGATAAAGAAAACAAGCACACACGAGAATATTCACCCCACGCTATTGCTCCCCAGCAACGGCGCTAGAAAAAGGTCTTGATATCCCACAAGTATAGGGGATCGCAACAGTTTTCGATAAGTAAGAGTGTCAAACCCAACGAGGAGCTAAAGTTAGAACAAATATTCCCTCAAGTTCTATCGACCACTGATACAACTCTACGCATGCTTGACATTCGCTGTACCTAGAACAAGTATGAAGCTAGAAGTACTTTGTAGGTGTTGTTGGATAGGTTTGCAAGATAATAAAGATTACTAAATAAAAAGTAGGGGTTGTTTAAGTAAAGACACAATAAAGTAAATATAGCGACTATGGAAAAGTGGTGGTAGGAGTTGCGAAATTGCCCCTAAGCAATTGACTACTTTACTAGACCGATAGCAAGTATTATGTGGGAGAGGCCACTGCTAGCATGTCATCCCTGACTTGGAATTTGTAAGTGCATCTAGTGCAACCCCTAGTTGGTTTTGGAGTATTGACGACAAACCTAGTTGAGGGACTAATGTGTTTGTGAGAATTGCAGGATAACATAGGTAGAAGTCCCTCATTGATTCGGTTTTCCTACCGGAGATGACCCTAAAAATGTATGAAGACATTGAAGTCAAAGGTGGTATGTGAAGACATTCACATTGAAGACTATGACAAGAGAAGACATCGCGTGAAGACAATGGAGCGCGAAGACTTAGTTGTTTCGTCATTCTTTTTCTTCTTTGTTGAGTCATAGGAACCACCGTACTGTTAAGTGGGGTCCAAGTGAACCAGTCAGAATGACTGAAGTGATGCTTAACCAAAATCCCATGTCTTCGAGCAAAGACTATGAGAGCAAATCTTATCCAGAGATGGATAAGTCAGCTTTGCTTGTAGTTCAAGTAAAGTTGCCGTGTGTGTTTGAAATCTGACCGTTGGAACACGTGTCAGTTCCTTAGTGACCCAGGGTCATTTCGGACAAATCAGGTCAGGTTGCCTAGTGGCTATAAATAGCCCACCCCTTACACCATAAATTGGTTGGCTGCTCAGAGTTAGTGCACGGCTTTTGTCGTTTGAGAGCAACCCACCTCAAAGCCTTTGAGAGAGAAATCCTTGCGAGGACAAATCCCTAAACACCCAGAGCCAAAGAGTGTTAGGCATCACTTAAGTCTTCCTGTCTGTGTGATCTGAAGACTTATTACACTTGAGGACTGTGAATCCTCCAGCCGGTTAGGCGTCGCGTTCTGAGCATCCAAGAGTCATTGTGGATCGCCAGTGAACAAAGTCTGTGAAGGTTTGGAAGCCTACCTTGAAGACTTACCAGAGTGATTGGGCGAGGACTGGGTGTCCTTAGCTCAAGGGGAATAAGGTGAAGACACGGTCTTCTGAGTTAAATCTCAGCCTCCCTATCAGACGTACAGTTGTCACAGCAATTGGAACTGGTCCAACAAATCATTGTCTTCAACGAGCTACTGGTTCTATCCTTCACATCTCTTTATTTGCAGTTAGTCCTTGTGAAGTCATTGCCTGTCTGCATTATCTTCTGTCTTCACTGAGCGACTGCTTGTTCTGATTGGCTTCATACTATCTTCCATCCTGATCCATACTGCCTAGTTGCTATTAGTCTTTGTGCTTTCACTTCATTGAATACTTGATTATGACTTGCCTAGTGTAGTCTACCTTCCGCTGTATGGTAATAGGTTTATTTCTATCGTTTGTCTTTGAAACTTCCATGTTTTGAAGACTTTCATAAAAATCGCCTATTCACCCCCCTCTAGTCGATCACTAGCACTTTCAATTGGTATCAGAGCAAGGTACTCCCTTGTTCTGTGTGATTCGGTTTAACCACCTGGAGTTTTAGCTATGTCGACTGTAGGGATAATCAAAGTCTCCGCTGCGTGCCCTGTCTTCGATGGGACCGAATATCCCTACTGGAAGAATAAGATGCGCATGCATCTTGAAGCCATTGATGTCGACCTCTGGTATGTCGTCTAGAATGGCGTCCCCAAGGCTAGTGAAGGTGTCACCGCTGCTGATGTCAAGAAGTTCGTTCAACTAGACTCCACTCCCAAGAACATCGTCTGTGGTCATCTGACCAAAGGGCAGTATGGCCATGTGAGTGCTGTGGAAACATCTAAGCTAGTCTGGGACTAGCTCTCCAAGGTCAACGAGGGCGTCTCAACCCAGAGAGATCAAAGGATCAGTGTCCTTCGCAACCTCTTCAACCGCTTCAAGAGAAACGACAATGAGAATGTTCAGCTCACGTTTGATTGACTCACTGACATCACAAATGAGCTTCAAGCTCTCGGCGCTACTGAGATCACCAAGCATGAAATTGTCAAGACACTCCCGAGATCACTTGACAGCTCGTTTGACACCCTAGACCTGATGATTCAAGAACGCCCTGACTTCAAAAGCCTCGATCCGTCTGACATACTTGAAAGGCTCAACACACATGAGTTTCAGCTTTCTGAGAAAAGAGACATCTACGGTCCCAACTATGGGCGAACTCATGCTCTGAAGGCAAAAGCTGTTTCCTCATCTGAAGAAGAATCTGACTGCAGTTCTGATGATCCTGAAGACATTGGAAAGGAGCTTGCTATGCTTGTGAAGAAGTTCCAGAAATTCACCAAGAAGAAAGGCTTCAGAAAGTCCTCACGATCCAGCTCAAGGAATGATGAAGCTTCTGCTCATGACTACAAGAAGAGAACATGCCACAAGTGCAAGAAACTTGGTCACTACATCTCTGAGTGTCCGTAGTGGTACAATGAGAACAACAACAAGAAGAAGAGCAACGAATATGATACTGACGACAAGAAGAAGAAATACTCAAAGTCTTCTTCCAAGTCTTCCTCAAAGTCTTCATCACACAAGAAGAGCTCATCTGGCAAGGCTCATGCGTTTGTTGGCAAGGAAATGGATTCAGAGGAGGAGTATGCTTCTGAGGAGGCGGAGGTGGAGTCCGATTCTGGCGTTGCAAGTCTGGCTATAGCCTACATTGCCAAGTCCATCTTCAACACTGAAGACAATGACTTCGTCACCGACGCCGATGCTGATGATAAGGACAACTCCACACCCACCTACTGCTTCATGGAACGTGGTGCCAAGGTAAACTCATGCACTACTCACTATCAAACATCCAGTGAAGATGACTCTGATTGTGGTTCCAAACCCAGCTACAAAACACTTGCTAAATTGCAACTGAACAACAGAAAGCTATGGAACATATTCAAAAACTGTTAGACAAAAGCGATGACCTGTTAGATGCTGAAATGACTCGATCTTAGTCCTTAATTGAAGACATTAAAAATCTTCATGTTAAGTATGAGGAACTTGAAAGTTGTCATGAAACGCTCTCAAAAACTCATGAAAAGATTTCCTATGATTATCTTCAAAGGAAGCAAGATCTTGAGAAATTGAGAGCGGCTCATGAAGATCTTCAAAAGGAAAACGAGTCACTTCGCGCCAAACAGATCAGTTCCGCTCAGGAAGGATTTGAACCACCATGTCTTAAATGCATTGAGCATGACAATGCTACTTCTATTGCTGGATGTTCTACTGCTGCTACTGTTGCAATATCTCCAACTGTTGATGTGGTAACTAACCCCTCTACTGAGGATACCACTACTATTGCTGATGAAAATGCTAGGTTGAAGACATTGCTTGAAATAGGGATGTACAAAAGTCTCAAAGGGCATCAGACACTATGTGATGTCCTCAAAAGGCAGATCCTAAACCGAAACCCTAGGAAAGAGGGTGTTGGGTTCAGAAAGAAAATGAATGCTGATGGCTCTTACTGGAAACCTGAGCAGTACCCCAAAACCACATGGGTTGCTGCAAAGGAACCTTCAGTGGATCCATCCACCCTATCTGGCTTCACTTGTACTAATCCCATTGTCATTGATGAATCCTTTGATGCAAACTATAAACTGTTTAAGAATCAGAATGGTGAAGTGTTTGCCAGGTATATTGGTACTAACTGCAGGAATGGGCCACCTATGAAGAAAGTCTGGGTGCCGAAAAAGTGTCTGGAGAATCTTCCTGTGAATGTCGTCATGACACCACAAGTGAAGAAGACAAACCCCAGACCACAGGCTTCATATGGTCCAAAGGCTTCATATAGACAGAGGACTCACCTGAGTTGCACTAATGCAAATGTTTTGCAGGGAAACCATACTCATGCCTATGAATATGAGCGCACTTCATCAAACCGCCATGTTCATAAGACCAAGAACTACTCTGCTTATTCTTATGAGTACTATTGTCCACCTGCAAGACTATATGCTAGGGCTCCAAAGCCAAAGTTCTCATATGCCGCACTTAGACTCATTGCTTCGAAGCCACCCTTGAAGATGTGGGTGGCTAAGAAAGCTTAACTCTCTTTTGCAGGGAAGGGTCTCCAGCCGAAAATCAAATGCGTCTGAAGCTATTGCCGGGGACCTTAAACATCTTGTAGGGCGCAAGATCAAATGCCCAAATGGTCTTATTATGTATTTTGTTCCCGAGTCGCTTGCTACTTGCCCTATCAGTCCTAACCTCGATCTAAGCTTTTATAATCCACTTGCTCGTCAAATGTTTATGCTTCACAATTCTCTTCGTGAAGCCTATCCCCCTAACTGCACTGTAGGGTATGACACCAGCTGCTTCAGAATGGATTATTGATAGTGGATGTACTAATCACATGACTGGCAAGCGAAGTATTCTCATGGACTCAACCTTACGTCCATCTAGCAAAAGTCACATCACATTTGCTGATACTGGCAAAAGCAAGGTATTGGGTCTAGGTAGAGTTGCAATCTCAAAGGATCAACACATGGATAAAGTGATGCTTGTTGAATCCCTTGGTTTCAACTTAATGTCCATCTCAATGCTTTGCGATTTGAACATGATTGTGATATTTGGAAAATATCGTTGCCTAGTTCTAATGGAATCTGACAAGTCTCTAGTCTTTGATGGGTATCAGAAAGATGATTTGTACATGGTAGATTTCTCAGCAGGACCACAGTTCACCGTATGTCTTCTTGCAAAAGCTTCGGAATGCTGGCTCTGGCATCGGAGGCTAGGGCATGCTGGCATGAGGAATTTGCACACTCTTGCAAAGAAGAAGCATATCATAGGCATCGAGGGCGTCAAGTTCAAGAAGGATCACTTATGCGGTGCCTGCGAAGCTAGAAAGATGACGAGGGCCAAGCATCCCTCGAAGACAATCATGACAACGACTCAACCCTTCGAACTGCTACACATGGACCTCTTTGGTCCTACTCACTACTCAACTCTTACTACTACTGCTTGTCTCTATGGCTTCATCATTGTTGATGATTATTCAAGATATACATGGGTGCATATAATTCTCTACAAGACTGAAGTGCAGGATGTCTTCAGACGCTTTGCCAATCGAGCCATGAATAACTATGGTGTCAAGATCAAGCACATCCGAAGTGACAACGGCACTGAATTCAAGAACACCGGCCTCGACACTTATCTTGATACATTGGGCATCACTCATGAGTTCTCAGCCCCATACGCGCCGCAGCAGAATGGCATTGTGGAACGCAAGAACAGAACACTCATTGAGATGGCTCGGACGATGCTCGATGAATACAAGACTCCAAGGAAGTTCTGGCCTGAAGCCATTGATACTGCATGCCATGTCATCAACCGTGTTTATCTTCGCAAGCTTCTGAACAAAACATCCTATGAACTCCTCACTGGTAAGAAGCCAAATGTCAGTTACTTCAGAGTATTTGGTGCCAGGTGCTGGATCAAGGATCCACATCACACTTCAAAATTTGCACCGAAAGCACATGAAGGTTTTATGCTTGGTTATGGAAAGGATTCGCACTCCTACAGAGTCTTCAACCTCTTTCACTATAAAGTGGTTGAAACTGTGGATGTGCAGTTCGATGAGACTAACGGCTCGCAAAGAGAGCACCTGCCAAATGTGCTAGATGAAATTCCACCCAGTGAATCCATCAAGCTTATGGGAACTGGAGAAATCATACCGTCTGAAGTACAGCCTGAAGAGGAACTTAACATCTTTGCACCTGATCAACCTGAAGACAATGCTCAGCCTGAAGACAATCCTTCAAACGATGACAATGATCAGCAAGAGCAAAATCTTCGTCCAGTTCATCCTCATGTTGCAAATGAAGTACATATTGAGAAGATAATCGATATCATCAATGCACCTGGTCCACTCACTCGATCAAGGGCAACACAACTAGAAAATTTCTGTGGACACTTTGCATTCGTCTCAATAACAGAACCCAAGAAAGTTGATGAAGCCTTTAGGGAACCTGAATGGATTCAAGCTGTGCAAGAAGAACTTCAATAGTTTGAGCTGAATAATGTATGGGAACTAGTCAAGTGTCCTGATCCTCGTAAGCACAATATCATAGGCACTAAATGGATATATCACAACAAGCAAGATGAGCATGGTCAAGTTGTCAGAAACAAGGCTCGTTTCGTTGCTCAAGGATACACTCAAGTTGAAGGAATTGACTTCGATGAAACATTTGCTCCTGTGGCTAGGCTTGAAGCCATACGCATACTTCTAGCCTATGCAAATCATCATAACATCCTTCTATATCAAATGGATGAGAAGAGTGCTTTTCTCAATGGCAAGATTGAAGAAGAAGTGTATGTTGCACAACCGCCTGGCTTTGAAGATCCAAAACATCCTGACATGGTTTACAAGCTCAACAAGGCACTGTATGGCCTCAAACAAGCCCCTCGTGCTTGGTATGACACACTCAAAGACTTCCTGAAGAGCAAAGGCTTCAAACCTGGTTCCCTGGATCCCACTCTCTTCACGAAGACATATGATGGTGAACTGTTTGTGTGCCAAATATATGTGGATGACATTATCTTCGGCTGCACTAATCAGAAATACAGTGATGAGTTTGGATACATGATGCAAGAGCAATATCAGATGTCCATGATGGGTGAGCTAAAGTTCTTCCTTGGTCTTCAAATACGGCAGCAACGCAACCACATCATCATATCTCAAGAGAAATACCTCAAAGATTGCCTGAAGAAGTTTGGAATGCAAGACTGCAAAGGTTATACGACGCCAATGCCTACCAAGAGTCATCTAGATTCTGACGCCAATGGTAAAGAGTTCGATCAAAAGGTATACCGCTCCATGATTGGTTCTTTGCTTTATTTATGTGCATCTAGGCCAGATATCATGCTTAGTGTTTGCATGTGTGCCCAATTCCAAGCGGCACCAAAGGAATCGCATCACTTAGCTATGAAGCGAATTCTTCGATATTTGGCTTACACCCCAACACTAGGATTATGGTATCCAAAGGGCTCAGAGTTTGATCTAGTTGGATTCTCGGATGCTGATTATGCTGGTGACAAGGTGGATCGCAAGTCTACATCAGGCACATGTCACTTTCTGGGACGATCACTTGTCTGTTGGTCTTCAAAGAAGCAGAACTGTGTATCTCTCTCCACTGCTGAATCTGAATACATTGCTACTGGATCTTGCTGCGCTCAGCTTCTATGGATGAAGCAAACACTCAAAGACTATGGCATTCATTTGAAGCAAGTGCCACTCTACTGCGACAATGAAAGTACCATCAAGATCGCCAACAACCCAGTTCGGCACTCGAAGACAAAGCACATTCAGATCTGTCATCACTTTCTTAGAGATCATGTCATGAAGGAAGATATTGATATCATTCACATCAGCACTGAAGAGCAACTGGCAGATATCTTCACAAAGCCCTTGGATGAGAAAAGGTTTTGCAAGTTGCGGTGTGTGCTAAATATCTTGGAATCCTCAAATGTCCTGTGATCATGCACACATCCTAACACTGATGCATGTTGATGACTTAGATGTGCAAACACACGAAGTAACGTATATCTTCAACAAATGAAGACTTACACTCTAAGTGTGAATACATTAACGCGAAATTTGACTTCGGAGCGCCACGATAATTGTGCGCCGTGTCTGGGTCTAATACTTCCTATACGGTGGGTAACGCCACCACCAAATTTGTGTTTGGAATACTTTCTGTTGGCGTTACATTTGCAAAGTCTTCGCATTTTGTTTGTCTTCAATGGTAACATGTCTTCATGTTTATCTTCAATGTACTGATTTGGTTTCTATCCTCTACAACATTCACTTATAGCTATGTCTTCTTAGTTGAATCTTTTGAACTAAGTGAATGTGATTGGACCCTGACCTTTCTATGCTCCCGTCTTAAGTCTATCTATCCAAATCATATGCATTCTATTGAAACTGTCGAACGTCTTCCTTGCGTCCTTGTCAGCAGAAGATATAGAGACAAACATTAAATCTGTTTTAAATGCTCAATCCTTTTTACCTGAAACTCGGAGAAGCGGGAACGACCACCCGACAATCCAGGCGTGCGTGGGAACATGGAACAACCTCCTATGTGTTGCATGATCGTCATGTGTCCTTCAGATGTGAACCGCCAGGGGCACCTGCGTAATAACGTTGTGCCGCCCCTGTCCCTATAAATACACGTCTCACCCCAGTCATTATCTCTTCTTCCACTCACGCACAAACCCTAGCGCCACCGCTAGCCCTCGAAGACGCCGGCGACGAAGCGCTTAGCTGCCGCGACCTCACCGATGCCGTCATCACACCGGCCGCGGACATTGTCTTCTCTGTCGTCGCTGTAGGTGTCCTTCGTCGCCAAGTTAGGGCACGAAAGATCGAACTGCTCGGCCTCCTCTCCCACTCTGTCTAGCAGTTCCTCGTGTGGTAAATAAAGCCTCTTTTTACAGTCTTTTTGATCTGATAGATTCATCCTTTCCAACCACAAGTGGTTTCTGTTGCTACAAAGTTGGATCTATCCTGTTCTGCATCTCATAGCTTGCCTAGTATGTTCACTTATGCTTCACAAAGTAGTTAGATTCCTCACTTGTACTTATTTGTGGATTCGTACAAATCTGGAACCAACTCACTACATATGAGTGAATGTCTTCGCACTATGAGGTCAATGTCTTCTAAACTGATTTATCTTCAAAATCTTCTAAGAATGCATATGACCTCTTCCCCTTCCCTCGCATGTCTAATGTTGTCACAGGTACATGTCCGTGGGAGAATCCCTTGGTTCTCATAGTCTGCATTCATTTGCAGAGTTCTTACAGCATCACATAAATTCTTCTGAAGCCAGTTCCTGTCTGACCAGTAGACAGGAGACTTTGACAGTGTTGAAGCCTTTCAGTCTAAACTTCATGGCAACTGAAAAATCAGTCAGGAAGGGCGGCAGATAGCGCCGTGGAAACACTGCTAAGGACCTGCCACCGGATCTCTATGAGTTATACAAGTCAGATCCAGAAGAGACCTATGGAGAACGCAAGAACCGAATCCAATGGATTCGAAGACATTGGGCAGAGGAATGGTTCAAGTACAAATTCGTTAGCAATGAATATGCTGAGAAGAATGCCCTAAAGAGCCCCTGGGGAGATATAATATACAAAGGTCTTCATCCCAAGTCAAAGTCCGAAGCTATTGCTCAGGGCTTCTACCCCTGTGTGATTCGCGGACCTCAGCCTGCTAATGCCGACCCATCCTCTCTGTTATGGTGTCGTGAAGATAAACTCTTCAAGCGCAACTATCAGGCTGCAAAGAACTCGGCCAAGGAAAATAAGAAGTCTTTGGGATTAGACTTCAACCCAGGCCCCTCTGCACCACGTGCTGACGGCACACGCGAAGCTGAACCCAATCTTATTGGGCCCTTCTACAACTTAGAAGGTATCATCACTCACATTCAAGTTCAAGGGGTAGCCGTGGATCACTCGGCAGATGACACTGATTCTGACGAAGCACCTGCACCACCGAAGCCTGTGAAGCAAAAGAAACCAAAGGCTTCAAAGCCCTCTTCTGCTCCAAAGGTCTCACGGGCGAAGCCTCTGGCCACTGCACCTCCCGAAGTCAGTGTGCAGTCTGAAGATCTCTCACGCATCTCCAAGTCTGACAAGTTGAAAAAGCCCATGTAACCCACTGGTCAAGCACTGACTCCTGCTGCTGTTTTGAGAAACGAGAATGATGCCATTGATCTGTCCAGGGACGACGATCTTGGCACTGACGCTCTAGAGCAATTGATAAAGAGCAAGCAAGAGGCATAAATCTTCAATGATCTTCCCCTCTTTGATGTGGAGATCTTGTACAAGTTTATTGATGAGTGGTTTGACAGCCCAGATCTCAGTTTTGATGATCTTCAGCTCCCAATTGGCCTCAACGTCTCTTTCCATGGAGCCATTGCTCCTGAGCTGGCTCTTGCACAGAAGATTGTTGAGATGAAGCACAAAATTGACTATGAAAAGGCTCAGTTTAAGAAGCACATGGCCAAGCTCAATGTTGAAGACATTCAGAACTTCAAGGTCATGATGCATGAGCTTAAGGAGGCGTTCCACAAGAAACGAGAAGAAGCAAAAGGTTCTCGTGAGCGCATGAAGAATCTAGCTGCCAAATGTGTTCAAGGCTACAATGAAGCTGAAAAGCGCAAGGCTTTGGGGCGACCAGGCATCGACCCCAGAATGGCTGCCAAGAAGAAGAAGAAGCCAGCTGTAGCCGAACCAGAAGCATCAAGGCATGAAGAACCTCACATTGTCTTCCCAGCCAGTATGACAGGCTCGAAGCCTAAGGTCCCCACAGTGGCTTCAGAATTCGAGAAAACTAGAGCAACTGAAGCCGAAGCCAGAAAGTGCAAGAACAAAGCCACCACTGATGATGCTCCCCCAACCAAGAAAAGAAAAACAAAGAAGAGAGACCGGGCTGCTTCCACAGAGCCCCTTGTTGTCGAGCCAATTTCTGTTGCTCGTCCTTCCTCTGCACATCAAGAACGTCATTTGGTAGTTCATGAGCCTGCTTCCACAGAGGCTCCTGAAGCTGAAGAGAATCCAACTGTTGACCCCACCACAGCTGAAGACATTGGTCCTCACGACAATGTTGAAGATGATGAAGTCCTTCCTCAGATCGAGCACAATTTGGTATCATCGCCTGTTCTCACGAACAGCGAACTCATCAGCATTGGTCATCCATTGATGCCAATTGCTCAGGATGACTCATGGGCTGATCACCCTCAAGAATCCCCTTGTGCTAAAGAAACACCAGTCACTCCCCCACCACAGGTCACCATTCCGGTGATTGACAGTGAAGACTTTGAGGCCCAACCAACTCCATATCCACAGGCGTCGCCAGCATTTCGCAGGCTTCGCAAAGGACCAAGGCCGCAGGTCACATTGTCAAGTGTTCCAGAAGGAGAAGAGCGCCAATCCGTTTCATGCGAAGTCTTTCCTGAAGCCTCTCCTACTGCGAACATCCCTGAATCTGAAGCCAAAACGGCTGAAGATATTCCGGCTGCATCAGCCGATGACCATGAAGAAGAATCAAGAGAATAAGAACGTGTTGGTACACCCCCATCCAACCCTGAAGTTGTTCTCGAGGAGAACGTGTCCGACCCTCCAGCTCTTGAAGTGGAGGTTACCAATACTGAGGCGGCCACCAACATCAACACTGAAGCCAATGACGTTGTCATGGCTGAAGCTAATGTGGCGCCTGAAGCTAATGTGGTGCCAGAAGTGAATGCACCTAAAGCCAATGCAGCACCCGAAACAAATCCGCTCCCTGAAGCCAATGCCTCTGCTCCTGTACCTCCTCCAAGGCCACACACCATCGAGCAAGCATATGATCGTGGACAGCTTGTTACCGTCCGTTGGCCAATCCTAGTTCCTCCGCCTGCTCCCGGAGCTCAGTTTGCCTATCATGTGGAGCACAGGCCTCAGGTCTAGAAGCCAAAGCCAAGGCTACCACAGTTTCTAGGTACTGCAACTTCACCAGGATCATTTAATCTGAATGGATTCAAGGCACACAACACATTCTTTGACAGTGACAAGAACCCCTACACAAGGCCAAGAATCTCTTCGGACCGATTTTGGAGTTATCAGTAGCGAAGCTATTATTCATGCATCTTGTACAATCAGGGACGCATCTTCCCTCATATGCATCTTGATTGTGATGCCATTACTGGACTGCCATGCCTTGAAGAAGCCCTTGACTGCTTTCGTGATGCAGGTCTGCTCAACTTTGTGACTGCCAAGGAACACCGGAATGAAGAACTTCTGCTTCAATTCTATTCTACCCTCCACATTCGTGGATACAACAGGGATCCGAAGACTTGGATCCTTGAGTGGATGACAGGAGATGTTCATCATGAAGCTAAAGCCCAAGACATCATTGATCTTACAGCCCTGCCCACTCCTGGCGAATATTATGAACCAGGTTGTCAACAACACCAGAATGCTTTGGAGAGAATTTTCCAGAAGCCAGAACCCAAAATGAGTCAAATGCTGAGCATGATGAAGCCTTTGCCACACGACGCTGAATACCCAACCGAATTCTTTGTTGAAGACCTAGAGTATCTGCCCCGCACCATTTACCATATCATCAGAAAGACTATGGCCTGTCAAAGGACATTCATCTGCAGGAAGCTTGAAGGAGCAATGAAGACTTTGGTTTTCTATATCTTCAATGGCTTAAGCTTCAATGCTCAAGACTTCTTCATCAGGCAGTTGGCTGCATCTGGCTCCGACATCTTTGGTCTGAAGTTCTATGCTCCATGGGTAATGCGTCTTATCAAGCTTCACTCTGCCTTCAACTATCAGCCGTCTGCGCACAATCATCTTGTATTCTTGCCAGAGGTTGATCTGTCTGTTGAAGCTATTTACCCAGAGCCTGCAAAGGATTCAATTTATCTTCACAATGTTGATCATCAAAGCTTCACCCAGCCCATTGAAGGAGTTCAGGAAGTCTCTCATGTTTATCCCTTGGATGGCAACACACGTGCCCCTCGCGCCCAAACTGAAGCCACTGAAAGCACCATTGCCCAACGGCCTTGGAAGCGATCTCGTGTTCTCAACAACTGAGAGCTTCTCGTCGCTCTACATCAGAAATAGGATAAGCATCATAACTGGCTTAAGCATCAGATGCAAAGCCTCTTGGTGGACGTCAATCGCATTCGCAATCTTGCCACCAAGAATGCCTTTGTTACACATGAAACCTGTCGAAGGTCCTGGAAGAGTTTGACTTTGCTCACTGCTAAAGAAGATCTTCAAGACGATGGCTTCACAGAAAGATTCAAGTTTGACTCCACTCCAAGGAATGCTCACTTGCGTGACCCTCCCTCACTTGAAGACTCTGACTATTCTTCCTCAGCTGCAACGGTGAATGCCAGAGTCATGATGATCAAGATGATGCCACTTCACCACCTCCACCTACAGCGCGTGTCGACACTGCGCCAAGTTCTTCTGCACCACCGGATCTCAACGATGACCCTGCTGCTTCGCCTACTCCTCATGGGAACGAGTAGAAGCTTTATGTCTTCAAACCTTTTTGGTCATTACTGACAAAAGGGGGAGAAGCATATGAGTTGATAGTCTTCAAGTGGGTCCATATGGGTGGTTGCTTTACTTTTGCTGCTTTTGCTAAGTGCTTACAACTCTCGCTTTTGATACATTTGGTTCGTTTTGAGTTGTAACACTTAAACTTGATGGTCGTTTGTTACGTTTTTCGACACTATGTGATGCGATGATAAATTCCGCATGTGCGATGATAAATTCCGCACGAAGTCATTTTGCAGACGTCCATTTTTCATTATGCATGTCATTATCTTCATTATATCATTTCATGCATGATGAATTGTCTTCATAAGTAGAAGAGGAGCTCCGCAAGTACAACCTGCCATGTGCATTTGCATTCAAAAGCAAAATACTTATATGCACATCTTCAGGAGGAGCCTTTCTGCTACTTATGAAGACAATACTTAAATCCTTTACAATCTCACATACTTTATCCCTGTTGAAAACTTCAACCAGTTTGTCATCAATCACCAAAAAGGGGAGATTGTAAGTGCATCTAGTGCCACCCCTAGTTGGTTTTGGAGTAATGATGACAAACCTGGTTGAGGGACTAATGTGTTTGTGAGAATTGCAGGATAACACAGGTAGAAGTCCCTCATTGATTTGGTTTTCCTACCGGAGGTGACCCCTAAAAATGTATCAAGACATTGAAGTCAAAGGTGGTATGTGAAGACATTCACATTGAAGACTATGACAAGAGAAGACATCGCGTGAAGATTATGGAGCGCGAAGACTTAGTTGTTTCGTCATTCTTTTTCTTCTTTGTTGAGTCATAGGAACCACAGTACTGTTAAGTGGGGTCCAAGTGAACCAATCAGAATGACTGAAGTGATGCTTAACCAAAATCCTATGTCTTCGAGCGAAGACTATGAGAGCAAATCTTATCCAGAGCTGGATAAGTCAGCTTTGATTGTAGAGTTGACGTGTGTGTTTGAAATCTGACCGTTGGAACACGTGTTAGTTCCTTAGTGACCCAGGGTCATTTCGGACAAATCAGGTTAGGTTGCCTAGTGGCTATAAATAGCCCACCCCTTACTCCATAAATTGGTTGGCTGCTCAGAGTTAGTGCACGGCTTTTGTCGTTTGAGAGCAACCCACCTCGAAGCCTTTGAGAGAGAAATCCTTGCGAGGACAAAGCCCTAAACACCCAGAGCCAAAGAGTGTTAGGCATCACTTAAATCTTCCTGTCTGTGTGATCTGAAGACTTATTACACTTGAGGACTGTGAATCCTCCAGCCGATTAGGCATCACGTTCTGAGCATCCAAGAGTCATTGTGGATCGCCGGTGAACGAAGTCTGTGAAGGTTTGGAAGCCTACCTTGAAGACTTACCAGAGTGATTGGGCGAGAACTGGGTGTCCTTAGCTCAAGGGGAATAAGGTGAAGACATGGTCTTCTGAGTTAAATCTCAGCCTCCCTAACCAGACGTACAATTGTCATAGCAACCGGAACTGGTCCAACAAATCATTGTCTTCAACGAGCTATTGGTTCTATCCTTCCCATCTCTTTATTTGCAGTTGGTCCTTGTTCACTGGGCGACTCCTTGTTCTGATTGGCTTCATACTATCTTCCATCCTAATCCATACTGTCTAGTTGCTATTAGTCTTTGTGCTTTCACTTCATTGAATACTTGACTATGACTTGCCTAGTGTAGTCTACCTTCTGCTGTATGGTAATAGGTTTATTTCTATCGTTTGTCTTCGAAACTTTCATGTTTTGAAGACTTTCATAAAAATCGCCTATTCACCCCCCTCTAGTCGATCACTAGCACTTTCAGAATTCTATGCACTTATGATTGGAACTATTAGCAAGCATCCGCAACTACTAATGTTCATTAAGGTAAAACCCAATCATAGCATTAAGATATATTGGTCCCCCTTCAATCCCGTATGCATCAATTTCTATGCTAGGTTGTAGCTTCTGTCACTCTTGCCGTCCAATACATAGTCCTATCAACATACAACTAACCCTATGGTGTGATCCACGCATGCGCTCATATGATGGGCACCAAAGGACAACAACAAAACCACAAGCAAATTAAATCAATCATAGCAATTCATGAACCACTGATAGGACAACGAAAATCTACTCAGACATCATAGGATGGCAACACATCATTGGATAATAATATGAAGCATAAAGCACCATGTTCAAGTAGAGGGTACAGCGGGTTGCGGGAGAGTGGACCGCTGTAGATAGAGGGGGGAAGGTGATGGAGATGTTGGTGAAGATGGCGGAGGTGTTGGAGTAGATCGCGGTGATGATGATGGTGGCCACGACAGCGTTCCGACGCCACCGGGAGAGAATGGGAGAGGGGGCCCCTTCGTCTTCTTCTTCCTTGACCTCCTCCCTAGATGGGAGAAGGTTTTCCCCTCTGGTCCTTGGCCTCCATGGCATGGGAGGGGCGAGAGCCCCTCCGAGATTGGATCTGTCTCTCTGTCTCTCTCTGTTTCTGCATTCTCAGATTCTACCCTTTCACCGTTTCTTATATTCCCAGAGATCCGTAACTCCGATTGGGCTGAAATTTTAACACGATCTCTATCCGGATATTAGCTTTCTCGCGGCGAAAGAAGGGCACCAACCGCCTTAAGGGGTGGCCATGAGGGTCAGGGGCGCGCCCCCTGCCTCGTGCCCCCCCGGCATCGTCTCGCGTGGATTTTTTCCCCAAAATCATATATATTCCAAAAAAAACTCCGTCAGTTTTTATCCCGTTTGGACTCCGTTTGATATGGATATTCTGCAAAACAAAAAACGTGCAACAAATAGGAACTGGCACTGGGCACTGGATCAATATGTTAGTCCCAAAAATAGTATAAAAAGTTGCCAAAAGTATATGAAAGTTGTAGAATATTGGCATGCAACAATCAAAAATTATAGATACGACGGAGATGTATCACACCCCCCAGTGGGTGCAACTGCGCATAACTAACATTGTTCTTGAGCACAAGACAGAAAAAAATTTAAATAGACAAGGGCCGATTAGGCCGGAGGTACTGTGGGCTGCTCGGACGAGTGGCGGTGGCTGTAGCATCGGCTGGCGGGGCCTCCGGCTGGTTGGTCCCTGTCTGGTCGGCGGCGACGGCTGACGTGGTCTCCTGCTGCTCATCATCTCGGGCCGGATCGGGCCGGTTCTGGCTGGTCACTCTGTCATCTGGTGCGACGTCGTCGCCTTCCTCGACCCCGTCCTCCTTAGCAGCCTTGTCGCTGGAGGCGATCTCCTCCGCCGAGTTCTCCGCCTTGTCCGTGTTCAGCCCAAACCAGGACGGGGGCACCTCACTGCCGTCTTCGGCCCGCTCCGGGATGAAGACTTCGCCGTTGGTGTACTCGGCGAGGGCCAGGTACGAATGGCGATCCCTTCGCGTTCTAGCTCCAGCTCCGGCGTCACCTCCTGGCGGAAGGTGGCCAGTTGCGCCATGCTGACACCCGGATACCACGCCTTCATGAACTCCAGCGCCACTTTGGCGCTGGCTCATGCCGCGACGCCTTTCCAGGCATCGAGCCGCTCCCATGCCACCTCCAACCAGTCGGTAGTCTGGCTAGGAGTCCGAAGGACCTGCACGCCCGGCCAGAGCCCTTCCAAGACCTGCGAGCCGACATGTTGAAACCGGCGAAGCAGCTAGCGCATCGGCATATGGCGCAGTTGGATGGCCTGGAACAGTTTTCCCAAGTTCCGGGGCCGGTCCGACGCAATCTCCACGCCCTCCTACCTCTGCTCCTCGCGTTGTGCCTCGATCACCTGGCTGATGGTGCCGGTGTGGTCCGGGAAGAACTCTGTTTAAAAGAAGACAAAAGAATAAGAAGTCGGCCTCCTGCAATAGCCGGCAACCAACCAACCAAGAAAAGAGAGAAGCTTTACCTTCAAGCATATCCCCGATCACCTCATAGCCCTCCGATAGGTACTTCTCCTTGTCGGCCCAGCCCGAGCGTTGGGACTCAAACTCGGCCTTGAGGTGCTCCTCCCCGTCCTTCAGCTGTTGGACCTGCTATGCATGTCGGGTCGCCTGGTCGGCCAGCTCCTTCTCGAGCCGGTCACGCTCCACGGCTACCTGGCTGCGCTCCAGCTCCTTGGCCTAAAGTTGGCCCTCGAGCTCCTGCACGCGGCCCTGCAGCTGGGAGACGGCCTTTGTGAAGACAAATAAGAATCGTCAGCAATACTATCAACAAAGACAAGAAGCTGCCGAGAAGATCTGACCCGACTGCTCAGCAGTCGGCCCGAATCTTGGGGGCTACACCCAGTGGGTGCGCTTGTGTGCCCCCACTGAAAGTCGGCCTACGTACCTCGGCTCTTCTGCAACTCGGCGGTCCGGTTGGCGAGCGTCTGGTTATGGGAGTTGAAGGCAGCCGCACGTAGGCTGTGGTAGTCCTACATCAACAGTGACATCCCGACATTCAGAAACACACCTTAAAGTTCCAACCCGCCTGCTCAGCAGCGGGTTGGAACTAGGGGGCTACACCCAGTGGGTGCGCTGGCGCGCCCCGACTGAGGATCGCAAAAATAACAAAAAAAATCAAGGGCGTACCTAGACGGACGTCTGCATCGCCGCCATCTCGCTCCTCACCTTCGGGAGGGTGGCGAACTTGTCCAAGACATCCTGCACGGCGAGGTTCAGGGTGGCCGTGCCGATCGCTGACGTCCAGCCAGGCGGGGCGGAACTCATGGCCTCAGTGTCAGCTCCCCGTGAGCTCGCGGCCCTGGTTTCCACCGGCCTCAGCCCAGAGGCCGCTCGCGCCTGGCGCAGGCGCAAGGGGGTGCGCGTTGTCATGGCTTGGCTCATCGCCAACCCGGTTGGCCAACAGCATCTCTGGCCCTTCGGGGTGGTTGTCACCCCTCTTGCCGGAGCCTGGCGCGCGCTGGGTCACCTCTGCCTCTGGAAGTGCAGAGTCGGCAACCTCCCGCACCGGCGCCGCCTGGTCGGCTCTGGCTGCTCAAGTCGGCGTCTGGGCCTCCACCACCAGCGGCTCTGTCTGCCCCAGATTGGCTGCCTCTGTGATCTCGCCACCAGCCAGGTCTTCGGCAGCCTTGGTGTCGGCGTCCGCCTGCGCCTTGGTCGCCGCCTCCGCCTGTGCTGATGTCGCAACTTGGGCCTCCGCCTGCACCGACGCGGCGACCTGGGAATCGGCCTCCGCCCGCGCCGTGGTGGCCTCCCACTCCTCCTCTGCCTCCTGCGCATTCCTTTCTGTCGCCTCCCGGAGGGCGGCGGACGGGTCCACGCATTGGGCCTCCTCGGAGCCGCCTACTGATCCGACCAACGAGGCGGATGGAGCCCCGACATATTGATATGGTGGCCCTGCACAGAAAAACAAACAAAGATGAGAAATTCGCAAAGGGGAAGAAAAACTTAAGATAGTGCAACTAATGTACTAACCCGGACACCATTGGGCGCTCCTTCGGGGCCCTCTAGATGGCGGACGCCTTCGCGGCTTCTTGCCGCTTGGTCGCGGCCGTCTGCTTGGCCTTCTTGGGTGGCCTGTTGCCAAACAGCCCCTCGGCACGATGCTTGGGCGTGTCGGGTGCGTCAGCCGGCGCTCCGCTGGAAGGCCGCGTCATCAAAGAGTCGGGGCCTGCCCTCTCGGCGCCTTCCGGACGGTGTTGCCCACCGCCGCCTTCATCATCATCTGGCCAGGACCAGACATCGTCGTCTCATCCTGTGCCGCCTCCTCCAATGCTGCCTCCCCAGGCGGCAGCGTCCTCACCTCCGTCCTACAACGCGGCCGCTCCCAGCTCGGGGTCGCCTGTGTCGCTCTCCTCGCGGTCCGGCATCCACTGCTGGCCTAGAGCCGGCGTGTTGGCTACTGATGTCTACTACACAACTTTATTCTTGTAGACACGTGTTGGGCCTCCAAACGCAGAGTTTTGTAGGATAGTAACAAATTTCCCTCAAGTGGATGAGCTAAGGTTTATCAATCCGTGAGAGGTGTAGTGATGCGGAGCATCCTATGGTCATCCCCATGGACCTAAAATCGTCTCATCAAGAGCTAAGAGGACCCATGACACGAGCACGAGCTAGAGCTCTCGAGAACGAGGTGACCTCCTTCATTAGTGATATCACATATGATCCTCTCGAGAGATGGCTACTACCTAAATCCAAGATGTTGTGCATGATTAGGTACAAAGAGGACTCTCCCGAAGATGCACGTGAAGACGGACAAGTCCCCAAGTTCATGGATGAAAAGAATCAACGAAAGGAGTCAAGAACAACTCCCAGGCCCCAGACACCCGGCCCCTGGAAGTTTCAACAACAGCAAGGAGCCAGCGGCCAAGTCTACAGGGCCTGGACATCCGGCAACCAGCCCGAACATCCGGCCCGTCCCGCGCACCTGAATATCCGGCCCTTCGCCCGGAAATCTGGACCCCACCTATGCAGAGAGCAACAAGACTAGCGCCTCCATCCCGGAGATCCGGCCACCCCAGCCCGGAGATCTGTCCACTCGTGAAAGCCCGGACATCCGGCCCGACTCCCAGACGTCCGGCCTCCCCTATCTGCGCACAGTGTAAGGGCCCGAGGCCCGTGTACCCCTTCGCCCACCTAGACTATATATACTCTTCTCCTACCTACGTTTTAGGGTTAGCAAAGTAGTAGCTCATTAGAGATAGAGCTTTGCTCATCCATTACGGATCTACTCCACGAGAGAGATCGCGGTCCCTCTTCGGAGAAGATCCCCTTGGATTCAAGACCCCCTCTTGGGTGGCCCCATAAAGACCTCCTTTGGAGAAGAACCGGTTACCGTGTATCACCCCTTGTTGATCATGGATCATGTATCTCCTTTTGTGTTCATGGATCTAGCATATGTGTGACTACATCTTGTTGGTTTTAGTGTTTCTCTCATGTTTCCCCTCATGATTCCCCTCGTGTTCTTCGTGTTCCTCGCAGGATCCGCTCCTTTTGTGAAAGATCGGCCCCTAGGGTTTCTACCCTACATCATCTTGGTATTAGAGCCACGTTGATCACGATTTCGGAGCCTCCCCGTTGTGTTTTCTAGCCTTGTTTTGTTGATTTTGTCCCCAATTCGAAAATTGCCCACAAAAATAGCCCCCCAATTTTTTGATTTGTTGGTGTGATGAAGTTTTGTTGGATTTGATTCACGGATTTCATGAGTTGTAGGTAGATATAACTTTCCCCCATCTTTTCCCCAATTTTCATCCACAAAATCCCCTAAATTTTGCCTCGATTTGCCACTTTCCACGCGGAGTTCGTCCATGGATCCAGAGCCCGGACATCCGGCCCGAACCGCCGGACATCCGGCCATCAAGCCCGGACATCCGGCCCCAGGCAGCATCACTTCCATCCACCGCCCCGTTTCCCGTCCAAATTTCGACAAATTTTGTTCCGGTGCCACATACTCTTTCGAATACCACCACCACTTCCGCATAGCACCACCATTCCCGCATAGCACAACCATCTCTTACCCCTGCCAACTCCGACAATTTTTGTCACATTTTGATTTGAGAATTTGAGTTGCGGTTCCGTGTCCTATTGTGTTTCGGCTATTTAGTACAGTTCAACTTCAACATCATCGCCACTCATATTTGCCACAGATTCGTCATCGACAACAACCACTCAACCATTTTGACACGTCAGCAAGCATCGGTAATCCCATCTTGGTATCGTCATACATCATTCTTGCCATTACATCGATAACCATCATAGCCCAATTTTGCATATCTTACCCATCGAGACTAGCCATTGAGTATTGTCGGCAACGTGACTTGTGCACATTAGTGATCATACTTCCCATAGCATACATACATATCATTGGTGCATATCTTGGTATCATATCTTGTGTCACAAGGTTGTCATCGCATACACAATTTCTATCTTGGTTCATGAAGCATTGCATGAGAAAAGAGCTCAAACAACAAAGAGCCAAACAAGCTTTTAAGCAAAAGGGAAAGATAAGCAAAGAGCTTTTAAGAAAGAACCATAGTATCATACAACATTAAGATTGCCATACTAGATCATCTTGGATCATATCATCGGAATACCATACATAGAGCATACTTGGGATAGAAGTCGTTGCATTTTTGCTTAGTAGGTTGTGCACAAGTCTTCGTATCCGCCTATTGTGCAATCGTGCTAGCATCTATCTAGTGTTGTGCAACAAGAGCATTTTCGTGGATTCCACATTTTGGCTCATCCTTGGTTGCACGACCCCACTTATCTCTTTACGTGTGTGTTTCCGTGTACCATATTTTTGCTATTGGTCTACTTGTTGCATTGCAAAATTGCGAATCTTTTCCAACATTATTGAAGCTTGCTAACAATTGCATCAAATTTTGTGCCACCATCCTAACCAGGCTCCACCATAAGCTTTTACTTGTGTAGGTGTGAGAAACCGACAAGAATTGGTACCATTTGTGCTTTTTCCTTGTTCCACATTAGGGTGATCTTTGATCCATCTTCAACATCGGTCAAGGTACATTTGGTATACGTTCTTCTCTTTCTTCCACTTACATATTTCCCATGGAATGATGGATAGGCCAAGTACTTCTACCAACCCACTCTTCATCAGGCAAGACGACGCCATGAACTCCTACATCACAAAGAGCAACCTCTTTGGTGCACAACGTGCTTTGCATCAAGAGCAATAAGCAATGAGCGAACGCATCGACAACCTCGCCACCGACTTGCGACTCTCCAAGCAACGTACAAGAGACTACTTCGACCACAAGCTCGACGACCGCAAGCAAGAGAATGACGCAAGAATGGACGAAATCCGTGCTTTGTTGCTCAACCGCTCTTCTTCCACTTCATCATCATCAAGATGGAGCCGCTCAAGTAGACACTCCGACTATACCATCTCCGGATCAAGTACACTGACATCCAATACTCTTCGATGTGCCGCGCGCCAAGATCGTCAAGAAAACCGCAACCCTCTACATGACAACAACTCTCAAGAACAACGACATCGTCAAAACCAAGCTACCTTTGCGCAAGCACGAGAACGGCAACACCAACGCCAACACGAAGAGGAAGAGCAAGCGCGCCTACACCAAGATGCACAAGATGCCGAAGCACAACGTCAAGAGCAATAATTGCGAGAAGCTCAAGCACTTGAGGCGCAACAAGCCCTCTGAGATTCAAGTCGAGCCGTAGCTAACCGAGGCCGACATGCTTGTGAACATCAAGAAGCACTTTGCGAAGAAGTTCAAGAATGAATTTACCAATCACGGGTGCATTGTCAAGTTCCTCAAGCGCGTCCACAAGCTCGCCAAGAACATCAAGTCCAACAAGAGCAAGTTAACATTGGAAATCCTCCACGACAAGAGCAAGTTGTGAGAGACGATCCTCCTCGTCAAGGACGTCATCATACCCGATCCAAACACAATGAAGAGCAACACTACGACAAGCTAAAGTTCACCATGCCCAAGTTCAATGGAAGCAATGATCCCAAAGAGTAACTTTCATGGGCATTGAAGGTCGACAAAATCTTCCACTTGCACAACTATGAAGAAGAGAAGAAGATCGCGATGGCATCCCTTGAGTTCCAAGACTATGTCCTCATTTGGTGGGAACAAGTCATTGAACTTCAAGAGGCAAGAGGTGAACCACCCATCACTACTTGGGCACAAATGAAGGATGTCATGAGAGCATGTTTCGTGCCAACCTACTACAATTGCGACCTCTTCAAGAAACTCCAACTACTCAAGCAAGGAACCAAGAGCGTTGAAGAATACTACAAGGAAATGGAGATTGCAATGATACAAGCTAATGTCACGGAAGATGATGAGAAAACTATGGCACATTTATTGAATGGACTCAATCATCCCATCAAGAAGATCGCCGACTTCCAACCATACTCGAACCTCATCGAGCTAGTGCATCAAGCTACCAAAGCGGAATGTCAAGTGCAAGATGACTTCAAGTATGCCAAGTTTTCATCCAAGTCATATGGCTTCTCCAACACTCAAGCTTCAACGACTCCAACACTGTCTACCTCAACTAAGCCTTCTTCAAGCAATGTCGACAAGTCAAGTGACAAGAAAACTTTGACAACTCCAAGTCATCATCCTACTGCAAACAACTTCAAGCCGAAAGCTTCATCATCATCTACCCCAACCGATGAGACCGTCAAGACAAGCTCCTTCAAATGCTTCACATGCGGAGGCCGAGGCCACAAGTCCTTTGAGTGTACCAACAAGCGGACCATGATCCTCAATGGTGATGGTACATATGACTGCATCAAAGAAGGCGAAATGGAAGCCCTTGAGCAAGTCGCCATGCACCGGCAAGTGAACAATGAAGAGGAACAAGTCTTTTGTGACGAAGATTCAAGTCCCGCTCTCGTTGTCTCCAAGGTCTTGACTCTTCAACATCAACAAGAAGAAGACCAAAGATGCCATATCTTTCATACCAAGGTAGGCATCAATGGAAGGTCCGTCAAGGTCATCATCGATGGAGGAAGTTCTCATAACTTAGCAAGTGAAGAACTTTACTCCAAGCTCCAATTGCCCAACACGAAGCACCCATATCCCTACAAAGTTCAATGGCTAAGAGACTCCGGCACTATCCAAGTCGAGCATAGAGTGCAAGTCTCCTTCAAAATCGGAGCTTACGGAGACACTTTGGAGTGTGATGTCGTTCCAATGACCGTTTGCCACCTTCTTCTCGGACGACCATGGCAATTTGGTAGAGGTGTCATCCACAACGGCCGAATGAACCACTACATATTCATGATGAAAGGAAAGGAGTACCCCTATGTCTCCAAGCCAAGTTATAGCCGACAAGCAAACCACCCATCATGGAGAGGATAGTGAGAGAGCGAACCACCAAAAAGAGAGTGAGCTCCACAAGCCCAAATTGAGTGCCTCCACGGTGAGCGAAAAGAAGAACTTAGTTCTATTTGCCACCAAAAGTGAGATAAGAGAAGTGTGTGAGAACCGATCTAGTGTCATGCACTATGTCCTTTTGTGCAAGGACGATGCACCAAAAGCTAACACCTCTCACACTCTACCTTTAGTGTTGTCTTCTCTTTTGCAGGAATTCCAAGATGTTTTCCCTGACGAGCTACCTCCGGGTCTACCTCCAGTACGAGGCATCGAGCACCACAACGACCTCATCCCCGGAGCACCACTTCCAAACAAAGCTCCCTACCGCGTCAACCCCGAAGAAACCAAAGAAATACAAAGGCAAGTAAAACATCTCATAGACCATGGACATGTGCGCGGAATTTTAAGTCCTTGTGCTGTACCGGTCATTCTTGTGCCAAAAAGAGATGGTAGCTTCTGCATGTGTTTCGATTGTAGACCTATCAATGCTATCACTGCTTGCTATAGGTACCCCATTCCACGCCTTGATGAACTTAGCGGTGCCACTATTTTTTCCAGAATTGATCTTAAAAGTGGTTACTATCAAATTCGCATACAAGAGGGTGATGAATGGAGAACCGCTTTCAAAACAAAGTTTGGTTTATATGAGTGGTTAGTCATGCCTATGGGTTTATCGGAAGCACTGGGTACTTTCATGCGTCTTATGAATTATGTGTTTCAGCCTTACATTGGTGAGTTTGTTGTGGTCTACTTCAACGATATCCTTGTTTATAGCAAATCTCTCAAAGATCATGTCACCCATGTTCGAACCGTTTTGCAAACTCTTCGAAAAGAGCGTCTCTATGCTAAAATGGAAAAATGCCTTTTTGGTGTTGATAATCTCGTTTTCTTAGGTTTTGTGGTGTCCTCTAAGGGCGTTCATGTTGATGATTCTAAGATCAGTGCTATTAAAACTTGGCCACAACCAACCAACTTGCAACAAGTGCGTAGTTTCTTGGTTTAGCCGGTTTCTATCGTAGATTTGTGAAGGACTTTAGCACCATTGCTTCACCTTTGCATGCTTTGAGCAAGAAGAATCCACCCTTTGTTTGGGGACCATCCCAAGATACCGCATTCGATGAGCTTAAGAATTTGCTTACTCATGCTCCCGTGCTTGCATTACCCAACTTTGACAAACCCTTTGATATTCATTGCGATGCTAGTGGTAATGGCATAGGAGGTGTGTTAACGCAAGAGAAGCGCCCCACAGCTTATTTTAGTGAGAGACTTTCCGGAGTGCAACTCAATTACCCCATCTATGACAAAGAACTATATGCTTTAGTGCGAGTTTTGCATGAATGGGAACATTATCTTCGACCTCATGAATTTATCATTCATACCGATCATGAGACACTTAAATACCTTAAAGGTCAAACTAAGTTGAACAAGCGTCATGCTAAATGGAGTGAATTCATTGAGTCATTTCCTTATGTCATCAAACACATTAAAGGTAAGGAAAATGTTGTGGTGGACGCTCTTTACCGCATACGCATTCTTGTTACTCAACTTGAATTGGATGTCATTGGCTTTGAGAAAATAAAAGACTTGTATGAGCATGATCCTACTTTTGCTATTCCTTATGCCAAGTGTTCAACGCATACCGCTTGGGATCATTATTACATCAAAGATGGATATCTTATGAGAGCTGACAAACTTTGCATCCCCGAGTCTTCTCTTCGTTTGTTGCTTTTGCAGGAATCTCATGGCGGAGGACTAATGGGACATTTTGGACGCAACAAGACATTCTCTATGCTCTCCAAGAACTATTATTGGCCCAATATGTTCCGCGACGTCAACCGCTTCACCAACCGATTCTCTACATGTCACAAAGCTAAGTCTAAAGCTCAATCCCATGGCCTTTACATGCCTCTCCCAATTCCATATCAACCATGGGAAGATATTATCATGGATTTTGTACTTGGATTGCCTAGAACTAGAAATGGAAAGGATTCGGTATTTGTTGTTGTGGACCGATTCTCTAAGATGGCACATTTCATACCATGCAACAAGATAGACGATGCTTCACATGTTGCCAAACTCTTTTGTAGGGAAATCTTATGACAACATGGAGTGCCAAAGATGATTGTCTCGGACCGCGACGTCAAGTTCTTGAGTTACTTTTGGAAGACCCTATGCGCCAACCTCGGAATCAAGCTACTCTTCTCCACGGCATACCATCCACAAACCGACGGCCAAACGGAGGTGACCAACCGCACACTCTCTGCTCTACTTTGCGTGCTAATCAAGAAGAACATCAAGGAGTTGGAGGAGTGTCTACCTATCGCCAAGTTCGCCTACAACCACGCAAGACACTCAACTACTAGCAAGTCCCCCTTCGAGGTCGTCTACGGATTCAACCCATTGTCCCCTTTGGACATTCTCCCTCTACCACTACAAGAGCGCATGAATATGGACGCGAGTGCCCGAGTCAACTATCTCAAGAAGATGCATGAAAACACAAGGCACACCATTGAGTGCCAAGTACAACGAATCGCGACCAAGCACAACATCAACAAGCACCCCATGGTGTTCAACATTGGAGATCTTGTGTGGCTACACCTTCGCAAGGACCGCTTCCCCCACGAACGCAAATCCAAACTTCATCCACGAGTGGATGGACCCTTCAAGGTGCTTGAACGCTACAACAACAACGCCTACAAGATCGACATTCCACGCGACAAGTACTCCGTGAGCGACATCTTCAACATCAAAGATCTCTCTCCCTACCATGGCGATGAAACTTTTGATCCAAGGTCGGATCTTTCCCAGGGAGGGGAGATGATGCGGAGCATCCTGTGGTCATCCCCATGGACCTACCATCGTCTCATCAAGAGCCAAGAGGACCCATGACACAGGCACGAGCTAGAGCTCTCGAGAACGAGGTGACATCCTTCCTTAGTGATATCACATATGATCCTCTCGAGATATGGCCACTACCTAAATCTGAGATGTTGTGCATGATTAGGTACCAAGAGGACTCTCCCGAAGATGCACGTGAAGATGGACAAGTCCCCAAGTTCATGGATGAAGAGAACCGATAGAAGGAGTCAAGAAAAACTCCCAGGCCCCCGAGATCCGGTCATGACCCCGGACATCCGACCACTGGAAGTGTCAACAACAGCAAGGAGCCAGCGGCCAAGTCTACATGGCCCGGACATCCGGCGAGCAGCCCGGACATCCGTCCCGTCTCGCGCACCCGGATATCTGGCCCTTCGCTCGGAAATCCGGACCCCACCTGTCCAGAGAGAAACAAGACCAGCACCTCCAGCCCGGACATCCGATCACCCTAGCCCGGACATCCGGCCCCTCGTGAAAGCCCGGACATCCGGCCCGACGCCCGGACCTCCGGCCTCCCCTGTCTGCGCACAGTGTAAGGGCCCGAGCCCCGTGTACTCCTTCGCCCACCTAGACTATATATACTCTTCTCCTACCTACGTTTTAGGGTTAGCAAAGTAGTAGCTCATTAGAGATAGAGCTTTGCTCATCCATTATGGATCTACTCCACGAGAGAGACCGTGACCCCTCTTCGGAGAAGATCCCCTTGGATTCATGTAACGCCCCGAGACCGAGGTGCCAGGTGTCTTCCAGTTATTCGCTGTTGTTGCCTTGTCTTTGCTTGCGTGTCATGCATTTCATATCATGTCATCATGTGCATTGCATCATCATGTTTTCAAAACATGCATCCGTCCCGGTCTCCTCGTTCCGTCCGTTGTCTGTTCTGAGCCCAGTCACACTTGCACGCGCCCGCGGCATGTCCGGATTATTATTTTATAAGTGGCCGTAAAATGTCCTCGGAATGGGATGAAAGTTGGAGTGTGGTCTTATTATAGTGTGGATAGACCGCCTGTCAAGTTTCATCGCATTCGGAGTTTGTTTGATAGCCCAATCGTTAAACTATAGCGGCATTATAGCCGGACACACGACGGACATTTTCGGTCTCCAGAAACCATGCCGGGCTGCATCTCTCCCCTCTTCTCTCAGACCAACCCGCTCTTCACAATCCGCCAGACCCAACCTAACCTCTCTCGTCAGCCCGCGACCCTCCTCGCGCGCGCGCCCGAAAGTTGTCCCGGACTCGACCCGGACTCTCGCCACCGTTGGGTCCAGAACATCCCCAAACATCTACAAAACGTCTCCGTTTTGTTAATTGGACTTCTTAGTCTATTTTTCTCGACCGCCTGATTACGATCGGACGGACCGAATACCCCCCTAACCTAATCCAATAACGTATATATATTGACCAACCCTAAAATTTAGGTCGTTTGTCCCATCGCCGCCGCCACTCCACCTACTCTCCTCTTTCCCGGGATCCCCTCCTCCTCGATCTCAACACCACCAAGCCACCTCGGCGGACCTCGCTCGAGCTCCACCGGCTACCAGCAGCAGCAGCAAGCGAAGCCACCGGAGCTCCTTCCTCTTCCTCCTCTGCCCGAGGCTGCTGCCTCCCCGTGCCCTCGTTCCCGAGCTCCATCGAGAGGAGAGGAGCCCCCGCAAGCCACTGCTCCGCCCCGCTGTCCTAGTCGTTGACCCTCGCAAGCGTCACCCCGACCCAGGCCAGTGCCAGGCTTCCCTCTCCTTCCTTCTCCCCATCTTGCTTCTCCTCCTCCTCTCATGGCTCTCTCTTCCGTGGAGTGCAGGAACCCCGTCACCCGTTGTTCGTCACCGTCCACCATGGATCCACGCAATCTTCGACTAGATCCGACTGGCACTCCGCTACACTTGCCCGTTCCGGCCGGATCCTGGCAGCTAGGCCCCGTCCCCGGTCGCCGGTGCCCTCGCCGGAGAACCCCCGCTTCAAACCCCTGCTGTTGTTTCTGTTTCTTCATAGAAGAGGACAGCAGCGCATCGTCCCGCTCCTGTTGACCACGCCCCGCCTGCATCGCGCCTCTCCCCATGCCCGGATCCACCGCCGCACCGTCCTGGAGCCTCGCCAACTCCCAGAAGTCGTCGCGCCAAGTCCTCCTGCGTCGCTCCCAAGACCGGTCGCCGCCCTGCTGCCATGTTTCGCTGCACCGAACCGCTGCGTTCTTCAGCTTCGTCAGAACATGAGCGAGACCAAGCTTCGTTGACCCTTTCGATCGAGCCAAGCAGGCCGGCCCAGCGCGCCCTCTGCGGGCCTCCTTCCTCTCCACCGCCTTGGGCCAAAGCCCATGGTGAGGCCCCAGTGCCCACTTTTTTGTTTTTTTCTCTCTGTTGGTCCAGCCTGCCATGTTTCAGCCCATTGGTATTCTTTTTCAGTGCAGCGATTTTCCTTTTATTCCAGCGAATTACAGTTTTACAGAAAAACCCTCATACTCCATGCATATTAAAACTCAACAACCGTGCATCGGATTAAAACAATTTATATATGAAATATGCTTAGTTTTTCATCTAGTTTCATAATATGTCATTTTCATCCATGTTTAAAATGTTTAAAATGCGGTTTGATTAAATTTGCCCCTATGCCATGTTAAAATGATTTATTTCATAACTAAATAACCGTAGCTCCAAACCTAATTAACTTTATATGTAAATGGGGTAGAAAAATGCCTAGTTTAACATGGTGGCCTCACTTTGCATGTTTAATAACTCTAAAATATGGTTTAGGGCAGAACAGTACCAAACCTAAGATATGCATATGGGGATTTACCGGAATTGTTGTTCGTTGTTTCCGGCCTCATTTAAACTTGCCTAGATAGGTAGTTTTCTTTTGCTTCACCCCTTGCCATGCTAAACAACATTTAATATTGTTGAGTACCTAAACGAGATCGAACTAAATAATGGGATGTGGTGTTGTGTCAATATGCATCCCGATGCATATTGAGCTCCACTTAATTTGTAGTATTGTTTGTGCATTTTTGCCATGCCATGCCTCATTAAACTGGACATGCATCATACTTGATTGTGCATCATGCCATGCTTATGTCGTGGTTGTTTACTATGTTGTTTGCTCCTTTTCCGGTGTTGCTTCTTCGGGTTGTTTCCGATAACGTCGTGTTGTGAGGATCCGTTCATCTACGTCCGTTTGTCTTCTTCATGGACTCGTTCTTCTTCCTTGCAGGATTTCAGGCAAGATGATCATACCCTCGAAATCACTTCTATCTTTGCTTGCTAGATGCTCGCACTTTTGCTATGCCTATGTTGCGATACCTACCACTTGCTTATCATGCCTCCCATATTGTTAAGCCAAGCCTCTAACCCACCTTGTCCTAGCAAACCATTGTTTGGCTATGTTACCGCTTTGCTCAGCCCCTCTTATAGCGTTGTTAGTTGCAGGTGAAGATTGAAGTTTGTTCCTTGTTGGAACATGGAGATGTTGTTCCTTGTTGGAACATGTTTACTTGTTGGGATATCACAATATCTCTTATTTAATTAATGCATCTATATACTTGGTAAAGGGTGGAAGGCTCGGCTTTATGCTTGGTGTTTTGTTCCACTCTTGCTGCCCTAGTTTCCGTCATATCGGTGTTATGTTCCCGGATTTTGCGTTCCTTACACGGTTGGGTAATAATGGGAACCCCTTGACAGTTCGCTTTGAATAAACTCTTCCAGCAATGCCCAACATTGGTTTTACCATTCGCCACCTAGCATTTTCTTTTCCCTTGGGAGTCGCGCTCCTGAGGGTCATCATTATTTTAACCCCTGGGCCAGTGCTCCTCTGAGTGTTGGTCCAAACTAGAGTCTTGTGCAGCGCCCCCTCGAGGAAACTCGAGGTTTGTTTTTAGTTCTATGGAGCGCTCATCTGAGTGTGCCCTGAGAACGAGATATGTGCAGCTCCTATCGGGATTTGTTGGCACATTCGGGCGGTGTTGCTGGATTTGGTTTATCATCGTCGAAATGTCTTGTAACCGGGATTCCGTGTCTGATTGGGTCTTCCCGCTAGAAGGAATATCCTTCGTTGACCGTGAGAGCTTGTGATGGGCTAAGTTGGGACACCCCTGCAGGGATTTGAACTTTCGAAAGCCGTGCCCGCGGTTATGGGCAGATGGGAATTTGTTAATGTTCGGTTGTAGAAAACCTGAAGTTGACCTTAATTAAAATACATCAACCGCGTGTGTTACCGTGATGGTCTTTTCTCGGCGGGGTCCGAGAAGTGAACACGGTGTTGGAGTAATGTTTGACGTAGGTTGTTCTTGGATCACTTCTTGATCATAGATTCTCGACCGTGCTTTTGCCTTCTCTTCTCGCTCTCATTTGCGTTGTTAGCCACCAAATATGCTAGTCGCTTGCTGCAGCTCCACCTCATACCTTTTACCTTACCCATAAGCTTAAATAGTCTTGATCGCGAGGGTGTGAGATTGCTAAGTCCCCGTGACTCACAGATACTTCCAAAACCAGCTTGCAGGTGCCGATGAGACCGTGCAGATGACGCAACCAAGCTCAGGAGGAGCTCGATGAAGATCTTGTCCTTTGTGTTGTTTGGTTCTAGTTGGTCAGTAGTGGAGCCCAGTTGGGGTCGATCGGGGACTTGTCGCATTTGGGGTTCTTCTTTTATTTTGGTTCCGTAGTCGGACCTTGATTGTATCTGGTTGATGTAATGCTTTATTCATGTAATTGTGTGAAGTGGCGATTGTAAGCCAACTATGTATCTTTTCCCTTATGTATTACATGGGTTGTGTGAAGATTACCTCACTTGCGAAATTGCTTTCAATGCGGTTATGCCTCTAAGTCGTGCTTCGACACGTGGGAGATATAGTCGCATCGAGGGCGTTACAATTCAAGACCCCCTCTTGGGTGGCCCCATCAAGACTTCCTTTGGAGAAAAACCGGTTACCGTGTATCATCCCTTGTTGATCGTGGATCATGTATCTCCTTTTATGTTCATGGATGTAGCATATGTGTGACTACATCTTGTTGGTTTTAGTGTTTCTCTCATGTTTCCCCTCATGATTCCCCTCGTGTTCCTTGTGGGATCCGATCCTTTCGTGAAAGATCGCCCCCTAGGGTTTCCACCCTACATCACATAGGATGAAAATGGTCTCTATCAAACAACCCTGCAACCAAATAATAAAAAGTCTCTTGTGTCCCCAACACACCAAATACAATGGTAATTTGTATAGGTGCACTAGTTCGACGAAGAGATGGTGATAAATGTAATATGGATAGTAGATATTGATTTTTGTAACATGAACAATAAAAAATAGCAAGGTAGCAATAAAAAATAGCAACGGAGCACAAATGGTATTGCAATGCTTGAAAAACAGGCCTAGGTTCCGTACTTTCGCTAGTGCAATCTCTCAACAATGCTAATATAATTGTATCATATAACCATCCCTCGACGTGCGATGAAGAATCACTCCAAAGTTCCTATCTAGCGGAGAACATAAGAAGAAATCGTTTGTAGGGTACTGCTACCTCTTGAGCTTGCGTTGGATTTCCCCGAAGAGGAAAGGATGACGCAGCAGAGTAGCGTAAGTATTTTCCTCAGTTTTTGAGAACCAAGGTATCAATCCAGTAGGAGGCCACGCTCAAGTCCCTCGTACCTGCACAGAACGATAGCTACTCACAACCAACGCGATTAGGGGTTGTCAATCCCTTCACGGTCACTTATGAGAGTGAGATCTGATAGATATAATATTTTTCGTATTTTTGGTATAGAGATGCAAAGTGAAAAGTAAAAGGCAAAGTAAAAAAGCAAAGCAAGATTAAAGTGATGAAGATTGATATGATGAGAATAGACCCGGGGGTCATAGGTTTCACTAGTGGCTTCCCTCAAGAGCATAAGTATTCTACGGTGGGTGAACAAATTACTGTTGAGAAATTGACAGAATTGAGCATAGTTATGAGAATATCTAGGCATGATCATGCATATAGGCATCACGTCCGTGACAAGTAGACCAAAATGATTTTGCATCTACTACTATTACTCCACTCATCGACCGCTATCCAGCATGCATCTAGAGTATTAAGTTAAACATAGAGTAACGCTTTAAGCAAGATGACATGATGTAGAGAGATAAATTCATGCAATATGAAATAAACCCCATCTTGTTATCCTCGATGGCAATGATGCAATATGTGCCTTGCTGCCCCTTCTGTCACTGGGAAAGGACACCGCAAGATCGAACCCAAAGCTAAGCACTTCTCCCATGGCAAGAAAAACCAATCTAGTAGGCCAAACCAAACTGATAATTCAAAGAGACTTGCAAAGATAACTAATCATACGTAAAAGAATTCGGAGAAGTTTCAAATATTATTCATAGATAGACTTGATCATAAACCCACAATTCATCGGTCTCAACAAACACACCGCAAAAAAGAAGAAGATTACATCGAATAGATCTCCACAAGAGAGGGGGAGAACTTTGTATTGAGATCCAAAAAGAGAGAAGAAGCCATCTAGCAAATAACTATGGACCCGAAGGTCTGAAGTAAACTACTCACACTTCATCGGAGAGGCTATGATGATGTAGAAGCCCTCCGTGATGATGACCCTCTCTGGTGGAGCTCCGGAATAGGCCCCAAGATGGGATCTCGTGGATACAGAAAGTTGAGGCGGTGGAATTAGGTTTTTGGCTCCGTCTCTATTCGTTTGGGGGTACGTAGGTATATATCGGAGGAAGAAGTACATTGGTGGAGCTTCGGTGGGCCCACAAGGGTGGGGGCGCGCCTAGGGGTATAGGGCGCGCCCCCTACCTCGTGCCCACCTCGAAGCTTCCTTGGCGTAGGGTCCAAGTCTCCTGGGTCATATTCAGGAATAAAATCACGTTCCAGAAAGGTTTATTCCGTTTGGACTCCGTTTGATATTTCGTTTCTTCGAAACACTGAAATAGGCAAAAAAACAGCAATTCTGGGCCGGGCCTCCGGTTAATAGGTTAGTCCCAAAAATAATATAAAAGTGGAAAATAAAGCCCACTATAGTCCAAAACAGTAGATAATATAGCATGGAGCTGTCAAAAATTATAGATACGTTGGAGACGTATCAGGCATCCCCAGGCTTAATTCCTGCTCGTCCTCAAGTAGGTAAATGATAAAAAGAGAATTTTGATGCGGAGTTCTACTTGGCATAATTTCAATGCAAATATTCTTAGTTGTGGTATGAATATTCAGATTAGGAAGATTCAAGACAAAAGTTTATATTGACATAGAGAATAATAATACTTCAAGCAAACCAACAAAGCAATTATGTCTTCTCAAAATAACATGGCTAAAGAAAGTTATCCCTACAAAATCATATAGTCTGGCTATGCTCTATCTTCACCACACAAAATATTTAAATCATGCACAACCCCGATGACAAGCCAAGAAATTGTTTCATACTTTTGACATTCTCAAAACCTTTTCAATCTTCACGCAATACACGAGCGTGAGCCATGGATATAGTACTATAGGTGGAATAGAGTGGTGGTTGTGAGAAGACAAAAAGGAGAAGATAGTCTCACATCAACTAGGCGTATCAACGGGCTATGGAGATGCCCATCAATAGATATCAATGTGAGTGAGTAGGGATTGCCATGCAACGGATGCACTAGAGCTATAAGTATATGAAAGCTCAAAAAGAAACTAAGTGGGTGTGCATCCAACTTGCTTGCTCATGAAGACCTAGGGCAATTTGAGGAAGCCCATCATTGGAATATACAAGCCAAGTTCTATAATGAAAGATTCCCATTAGTCAAGGGAATAATTATCTCTTACAAATATAATCTCCTAACATACGGACTCATGGTCCACATAGTATTCTCCATCTTCAGTGATCACGTGGTCAAGAAAGAATGCCGCCAATTCGTCTTGAATTGCTCGCATGCGAGCTGGTGCTAGGAGTTCATCCCGCTTCCAAAACATATAATTTGAAGAAGGGGGTCAATACATATATATATGAATGAATGAAACTCAACACAAATGATGGTAATAAAATAAAATTGTGAATGTTGTTATTTACGTACTTCATATTGTTCGTCAGAGTAGCCCCGCTCACAGGTCGTGTGGCGGATGGACTCGCAAACGTAGTATCCACAGAAATCATTCCCTTGTTCCTTCCACAACCACTTTACAAGAAATATAGGTCAATCAAACTGATAAGCAAGAATGCCAAATGGTATTGATAAAACTAGCGCTTGAATCAATAGGAGATGCGCGGAACATGCTACTATAGTACTTACTTTCGGGTGTCTAAATTGCAGCTTCTTCGGGAGTCCTGGAGCTTTTTTGGTGAATTTTTTCCAAACCCTGCCAGACAAAGAAAACAATTACTTGATATATCAGGAAATGAACAAAGTTGCTGATATGGTGGATAATGATCGATTTAACTTACTTCTCGAGCATTTGAGTCATGTCCGCATAGTCCTGGGGATCTTTTCGTCTTGAGTCTAAGACGGTTACTAGTCCTTGCTCAAGATTAATATCTAGGAGAATATAGTGGAAACTGCACACGCATGCATAACTCATCAATTACATTACTATAACCTTGACTAATATATAAGGGAAACCGAATATGCACAAGACAGTAACACTCACTTGAAGTTGTAAGGAAAGAGTATTATATCTTTGTTTTCATTTATTACCAACGATCGTAGCAAGTTGGCCTCGGTATCTGCGGCATGAAATTTAACCTCAGTTGCATCTATGAGATATGTGTTAATGAACCCAATATCACCGACTTGTCTTTTCTTTAATTCGGCGATCTTCAATCTACATAATATAGTGAGGATAATTATAAATACATGCAATGAAAGAGCTGAGCTATATAGAGAGACTTAATGACAGAAGTAGTACTACTTACAGACAGTAGCAGGTGACCGTTGCTTTATCGAGGACCAATTGATTGAAAAACTGAAAGAACTCCTCAAATGGAATAGGCAACAGTTCAATGCCAACGAGGTCATGCTCCTTTTTAACTCTCACATACAAAGTACTCCTCCCCCCAGACTCTTTGTAGATTTTCAAGTACCAATCATGCAATCTTCGCATCATCATTGATAGAGATCTTTCATCTTTGACGAGAGGCTTCCCGTACTCGTATCTTTGTATCTACACCTCCATGAAATCATAATGTACATCGTCGGGCAGGTAATCTCCAAGATTGCTATAACCGGGCACCATCCTCGGATCATTAGCGACGATGTCGCTAGGCACCTTGAGCAAGGGGCACGATTGCTTCGCTTGTTCGCTGGGCTGGGCAATTTGTTTCCCAGCTCGTCGTTCTTTCAGCCTTTGATCACTGACAGTACTTCCCGACCGCTCCGCTTCGGCAAATTCCTTTCCAATAATGCGCTCATAGTTTCCTTTCGGCGGAGACTTGGGTGGTTTTGTTAGGGCAGCCAGAGTGCGCTTCGCTTTCACCGGATCTACCTTCTCCTCTGGAGGTGGATGTTTCTTTGCTTTCACCCCTTCAAAGAAGTTCCTCGCTTCTTCTCGCGCGATCTTAGCATTCTCCTCCGGGGTCCTCTCGTATGGTAACTTCTCTGGAGTCTTCAGAGAAGGACCGAATCTGTATGTCCTCCCGCCTCTGGCTGTACTGCTAGACGCCGGCAGAGCAGACAGAGCAGTTGTCTTCTTTACTTGCTTATGAGGCGGAGGAGAAGGACTACGATGCGCCGGAGCAGCCGCAGCGGCGTCAGGTCTCTTCCGCCCTTGCTGACGAGGCAGAGAAGGAGGAGGCTGGCTGCTCGGGCGCGCCGGCGCGGGCGGAGAAGGAGGCGGAGTGCCGCCACGCGCCGGAGAAGGAGCCGGCCGAGTGCCCTGATCGTCACTCGCCGGAGAAGGAGGCGGTGGAGGAGGCGGAGTGCCCTGACTCGCCGGAGGAGGAGGAGGCGGAGGCATCCAATTCGGAAGGTTGATGAGCTCCTTCCGCCATAGGCATGGAGTCTTCAGAGCAGAACCCAGCCGAGTCTCCCCTTCACCGGTAGGGTGGTCAAGCTGGAGGTCCTCAAATCCCTCCGTTATTTCATCCACCATCACCCTAGCATATCCTTCTGGAATCGGCCGGTAGTGAAAAGTTGCACCGGGTTCAGTAGGAAAAACAGAGCCAACAGCCGCCTTGACCTTCATATTATTCCATTGCGTCATAAGGTGGCAATTTTGAGACTCCGTGATAGCATCCATGGGATAGCTGGCAGGAGCCGTCAAGACATGCTCCGGCTGAAGCAGCTCGGTGGAAGCCACACTGCTTCTCTGCTGAGATGGCGGGGTAGCTTTAGGGGAAGCTTCAGCAGTTCGTTTGCTGCGATTTGCTTCTCGTTCCTCTATCGCTTGTACCCTTGCTTGCAGCGCCTGCATTTGGGTCTATTGCACTTTTTTCCTCCTCTCCTGGCATTTGTAACCGCCTGCGTCCGGAAACCCAACCTTCCACGGAATGGAGCCTGGCGTGCCTCGTGTCCGTCCAGGGTGCTCAGGATTCCCGAGGGCCATTGTGAGCTCGTCGTTCTCTCTGTCTGGAACGAACGTCCCTTGCTGCGCTGCTTCGATATACTGCTGAAGCTTCTTGACTGTTATGTCCATTTGATTGTTCGTCCAAATGCACTTCCCTGATACAGGGTCCAAGGTTCCACCAGCCCTGAAGAACCAAGTCCGGCAATGGTCTGGCCAGTTAATTGTCTCTGGTTCGATCCCTTTATCAACCAGATCATTCTCAGTCTTGGCCCACTTAGGCCGGGCTATGAGGTAGCCACCTAACCCCGTGCGATGGTGATGCTTCTTCTTTGCAACATTTTGCTTGTTTGTCGCTGACATCTTCTTACTCTTTTCCGATGTCTTGTGGGCCACAAATGCAGGCCAGTGATCTCTGATCTTCTCATATCTGCCCTTGAATTATGGTGTCTCTTTATTTTCGACAAACTTATTCAACTCTTTCTTCCACCTCCTGAATAGTTCTGCCATCCTCTTAAGAGCAAAAGACTTGATTAATTGCTCTTTAACTGGCTTCTCCGAATCATCCTCTTGCGTTAGGGTGAAATTTGACTTTAGCTCAGTCCAAAGATCATTTTTCTGCATATCATTGACATAAGACACCTCAGGGTTTTCTGTAGCCGGCTTTAACCATTGCTGGATGCTGATCGGGATCTTGTCCCTAACCAAAACCCCGCACTGAGCAACAAATGTGCTCTTTGTCCGGAGGGGTTCAATCGGTTGGCCGTCGGGCGCGATTGCTATGATCTCAAACTTTTCATCCGAGCTCAACTTTTTCTTCGGGCCTCGTCTCTTTACCGAAGTTGTGCTCGATCCGGAGGGCTAGAAAAAAGAACAAAGACTTAATTAATATGTGTACATACCAAAACAATGAATGCATCAATTAGCTAGTCAGCAGAAGCTTAACTAAAATATATACCTAGCCGGACTCGGTTCGGTCACCGGAGACGTCATCACGGTCTCCTTCTTGCACCGGCATTGGGTCACCGGAGCCATCCTCACGGTCTCCTTCTTGCACCGGCATTAGGTCATCGGAGCCATCATAATCATAGCCAGCTGCTTCCAGACCATCGGTGTCGTTGAGAAACAACGAGCAGACGGCATCACTTCCTCGTGCGATTATGTCCCCCAACAACTCTTCTTGTACTTCGTCTCGGGCACTGTCCATAGTTTCTACAAATATTTACAACATGGCAATTATTATTCAAACATGACAGATGGATATATTAGTGGCAAACATAGAACTAATATTAATTAGTGGCCTCGACGCTGCTTCTCTAGGGTTTGGGGTGGCCTCGACGCTGCTTCTCTAGGGTTTAGGGTGGCCTCGACAACGCTTCAAGGATAAAAAAAGAAGAGGAAGAAGAAAAAAAAGAGGATAAGAAAGAATAGAGGAGTAAGAACTCCTCTATTCTTTCTTATCCTCTTTTTTTTCTTCTTCCTCTTCTTTTTTTATCAGAAACGAGGGTTGTCGAGGGTCGCCGAGCGGTAGAGGAAACCCTAAATAGAAAGTATCGTGGGTGTGAGATACATGTGGCCGTCGGTGTCGGACACTACATCCACGTCCCACAAGTGACGTGGGCGTCGAAGCCTCGACGACCCTAGACCCCCTCTCGACCCTTGACCCCTCGGCGACCGTCGCCCCCCTCTCGACCCTCGACCCCTCGGCGACCCTCGACGACCCTCGTTCCCGATAAAAAAAGAGGAAGAAAAAAAGACGAGACGAAAGAATAGAGGAGAAGATCTCCTCTATTCTTTCTTCTCCTCTTTTTTTTCTTCTTCCTCTTCTTTTTATATCCTCTTCTGCCTGTCATGTTCGGCGACCCTCGACGACCCTCGTTCCCGATAAAAAAAAGAGGAAGAAGAAGAAAAAAAAGAGGAGAAGAAAGAATGGAGGAGAAGAACTCCTCTATTCTTTCTTCTCCTCTTTTTTTTTCTTCTTCCTCTTCTTTTTTATCCTCTTCTTCCTCTCATGTTCGACGACCCTCGACCCCTCGGCGACCATCGACCCCCTCTCGACCCTCATATATAAAACCTTTTCTTCCTTCTGCTTCCTTCTATTCCTTCTTCCTAAATATATAAAACTCTTTTTAAAATGAAACTAACCTAAAATGTACTAAATCAGAGAACATATATAGATAAAACTTTTTTAATTAAAAATCTAACTTTTGCATATATGTATTTTTAAAACATCATTACAATTGAAAAAATACATACATATATACATATATGAACATACATAAAAAACATATATCTAAAAAATACATACATACATACATACATATATATATATATGAAAATCTAAAAACATGTCTAATTAAAAAAATTGCACGGCGGCGGCGGGGGCGGTAGACGCGCGGTGCTCACAGAGGCGGCGACGCGTCGAGGCAGGGGACGGCCGGCGAGGGCGCGGGCGACGACCGGCGAGGGCGCGGGTGACGAGAGCGCGGGCGACTGCGACGATGGGCGCGTGCGACGGCCGGCGAGGGCGCGGGCGACGGCAACGACGGGCGCGGGCGACGGCCGGCGACGGTGACGACGGGCGCGGGCGACGAGGGCACGGGCGAGGGTGCGGGCGACGGCGACAACGGGCGCGGGGGACGGCCGGCGACGGCTCGGGCGACGGCGACGACGGGCGCGGGCGATGGCGACGGCGGGGGCGGCGGGCGGCGTCGGGGCAGCCTGGCGGCGTCGAGGAGGTCAGCGTCGTCGGGGGCAACTGGCGAGGGAAATCTGAAAATTTCCCAAGTGTTGCTTATATAGCAAAGGCATTGGTCCCGGTTCGTGGCTCAAACCGGGACCAATGCCCCCTTTAGTCCCGGTTGGTGCCACCAATCGGGACCAAAGGCCTCTTTTCAGCAGCCCAAAGGGCGGGAAGCGGCGGCCTTTGGTCCCGGTTGGTGGCACCAACCAGGACTAAAGGGGGGCATTGGTCCCGGTTTGTGCCACGAACCGGGACCAATGCCCCCTTTAGTCCCGGTTGCTGGCACCAACCGGGACCAAAGGCCTTGTGCTGCCTCGCGCCAAAACTTTAGTCCCACCTCGCTAGCTGAGAGAGCTCGAGAGTGGTTTATAAGTGCTACTGCGCCTTCCCTCTCGAGCTCCTCTCAAATGCAGGATTTCGGGCCTAACCCTGCGCTGTGTGCCTGTGGGCCTACTGGGCCTCCTGCGGGCCTGAATCCTGGCCCATGGTAGGGTTTCTAGTCGTATTCAGGCCGTGGGGGGCCAGTAGGTGGCATTTTTTTATTTATTGCTTTATTTATTTTATTTTGTTTCTACTTACAACAAAATACTTATTGTTGCTATTTTTTCCAGTTTTTTTGTTTTGTTTTCTGCATTATTTATTTTCTTTTGTTTTTTGCTTTATTTTTTAATTCTTTTTTGCTTTTAGTTTTACAAAAATTATGAACTTTCTATTAGTGCCATTAGTTTTCAAATTTAAAAACACTTTTTTTGTTTTTTTCTTTGTTGCTTTATTTATTTTATTTTGTTTCTACTTACAATAAAATACTTATTGTTGCTATTTTTTCCCTGTTTTTTTGTTTTTTTTTCTGCATTATTTATTTTCTTTTGTTTTTTGCTTTTTGCTTTATTTTTTAATTCTTTTTGCTTTTAGTTTTAGAAAAATTATGAACTTTCTGTTAGTGCCATTAGTTTTCAAATTTGAAAACGCTTTTTAGTTTTCTTTGTTGCTTTATTTATTTTATTTTGTTTCTATTTACAAAAAAATACTTATTGTTGCTATTTTTATTTTTTTCCAGATTTTTTGTTTTGTTTTCTGCATTATTTATTTTCTTTTGTTTTTTGCTTTATTTTTTATTTCTTTTTTCTTTTAGGTGAGCAAAATTATAAACTTTCTGTTAGTGCCATTAGTTTTAGAAAAATTATAAACTTTCTGTTAGTGCCATTAGTTTTCAAATTTGAATAGTTAAAATTTGAATTCTTTGAAATTTGTGTGAATCACAAGTTTGTGATTAACTTTACTAAAAAATGAACATAGATGCACTTATAGAGAAAATTCGACCTAAATTCATAGTTTTCAAATGAACTCTGAAAAAGTTGGCATAGCATACTCGTGTGTGACAAAGTTGGCATGGTATCATCATAATAGTTGCGGGAGAAAGTCTTCACTTTTTCTTCGCTTATGTCATTTGCTTATTGCGCCGTAACCATGGATAATCTTCATCGTTTATTAGGATGCTTGGGTCAGCCTTGACATTGAAGGGAGGAATTTCATGAAACTTTTCATAATCTTCAGACATGTCTGTCTTGCCCTCCACTCCCAGGATATCCCTTTTTCCTGAAAGAACTATGTGGCGCTTTGGCTCATCGTATGATGTATTCGCTTCCTTATCTTTTCTTTTTCTCGGTTTGGTAGACATGTCCTTCACATAGATAACCTGTGCCACATCATTGGCTAGGACGAACGGTTCGTCAGTGTACCCAAGATTTTTCAGATCCACTGTTGTCATTCCGTACTGTGGGTCTACCTGTACCCCGCCGCCTGACAGACTGACCCATTTGCACTTAAACAAAGGGACCTTAAAATCATGTCCGTAGTCAAGTTCCCATATGTCCACTATGTAACCATAATATGTGTCCTTTCCGCTCTCGGTTGCTGCATCAAAGCGGACACCGCTGATTTGGTTGGTGCTCTTTTGATCTTGGGCGATCGTGTAAAATGTATTCCCATTTATCTCATATCCTTTGTAAGTCAATACAGTCAAAGATGGTCCCCTGGACAACAAGTACAGCTCATCACAAACAGTGTTGTCACCTCTGAGACGTGTTTCCAACCAACTGCTGAAAGTCCTGATGTGTTCACATGTAATCCAGTCTTCGCACTGCTCCGGGTGTTTGGAGCGCAGACTGTTCTTGTGTTCATCGACATACGGGGTCACCAAGGTAGAGTTATGTAGAACTATGTAGTGTGCTTGAGACCAAGAATATCCGTCCCTACATATTATTGAGTCACTTCCAAGAGTGCCTTTTCCAGTCAGTCTCCCCTCATACCGCAATTTAGGGAGACCTATCTTCTTAAGGCCAGGAATGAAGTTAACACAAAACCCGATAACATCCTCTGTTTGATGGCCCATGGAGATGCTTCCTTCTGGCCTAGCGCGGTTACGGACATATTTCTTTAGGACTCCCATGAACCTCTCAAAGGGGAACATATTGTGTAGAAATACGGGCCCCAGGATGACAATCTCGTCGACTAGATGAACTAGGACGTGCGTCATGATATTAAGAAGGATGGTGGGAACACCAGCTCGAAACTGACAAGACATTGCGCCACATCACTCCTTAGCCTTGGTATGATTTCTGGATCGATCACCTTCTGAGAGATTGCATTGAGGAATGCACATAGCTTCACAATGGCTAATCGGACATTTTCCGGTAGAAGCCCCCTCAATGCAACCAGAAGCAGTTGCGTCATAATCATGTGGCAGTCATGAGACTTTAGGTTCTGAAACTTTTTCTCTAGCATATTTATTATTCCCTTTATATTCGACGAGAAGCCAGTCGTGACCTTCATACTGAGCAGGCATTCAAAGAAGATTTCTTTCTCTTCTTTCGTAAGAGCATAGCTGGCAGGACCTTTATACTGCTTCGGAGGCATGCCGTCTTTTTCGTGCAAATGTTGCAGGTCCTCCCGTGCCTCAGGTGTATCTTTTGTCTTCCCATACACGCCCAAGAAGCCTAGCAGGTTCACGCAGAGGTTCTTCGTCACGTGCATCACGTCGATTGAAGAGCGGACCTCTAGGTCTTTCCAGTAGGGTAGGTCCCAAAATATAGATTTCTTCTTCCACATGGGTGCGTGTCCCTCAGCGTCATTCGGAACAGCTAGTCCGCCGGGACCCTTTCCAAAGATTACGTGTAAATCATTGACCATAGCAAGTACGTGATCACCGGTACGCATGGCGGGCTTCTTCCGGTGATCTGCCTTGCCTTTGAAATGCTTGCCTTTCTTTCGACATTGATGGTTGGTTGGAAGAAATCGACGATGGCCCAGGTACACATTCTTCCTGCATTTGTCCAGGTATATACTTTCAGTGTCATCTAAACAGTGCGTGCATGCATGGTATCCTTTGTTTGTCTGTCCTGAAAGGTTACTGAGAGCGGGCCAATCGTTGATGGTCACGAACAGCAACGCCTTTAGTTTAAATTCCTCCAATCTGTGCTCATCCCACGTACGTACACCGTTTCCATTCCATAGCTGTAAAAGTTCTTCAACTAATTGCCTTAGGTACACATCAATGTCGTTGCCGGGTTGCTTAGGGCCTTGGATGAGAACTGGCATCATAATGAACTTCTGCTTCATGCACATCCAAGGAGGAAGGTTATACATACGTAGAGTCACAGGCCAGGTGCTGTGATTGCTGCTCTGCTCCCCGAAAGGATTAATGCCATCCGTGCTTAAAGCAAACCATACATTCCTTGGGTCCTTTGCAAACTCATCCCAGTACTTTCTCTCGATTTTTCTCCACTGCGACCCATCAACGAGTGCTCTCAACTTCCCATCTTTCTTCCGGTCCTCACTGTGCCATCGCATCAACTTGGCATGCTCTTCGTTTCTGAACATACGTTTCAACCGTGGTATTATAGGAGCATACCACATCACCTTCGCAGGAACCCTCTTCCTGGGGGGCTCGTCATCAACATCACTAGGGTCATCTCGTTTGATCTTATACCGCAATGCACCGCATACCGGGCATGCGTTCAGATCCTTGTATGCACCGCGGTAGAGGATGTAGTCATTAGGGCATGCATGTATCTTCTCCACCCCCAATCCTAGAGGGCATACGACCTTCTTTGCTGCGTATGTACTGTCGGGCAATTCGTTATCCTTTGGAAGCTTCTTCTTCAATATTTTCAGTAGCTTCTCAAATCCTTTGTCAGCCACAGCATTCTCTGCCTTCCACTGCAGCAATTCCAGTACGGTACCGAGCTTTGTGTTGCCATCTTCACAATTGGGGTACAACCCTTTTTTGTGATCCTCTAACATGCTATCGAACTTCAGCTTCTCCTTTTGACTTTCGCATTGCGTCCTTGCATCGACAATGACCCGACAGAGATCATCATCATCGGGCACATCGCCTGGTTCCTCTTGATCTTCAACAGCTTCACCTGTTGCAGCATCATTGGGCACATCGTCTGGTTCCTCTTCATCTTCACCAGCTCCCCCCGTTGCAACATCACCGTATTCAGGGGGCACATAGTTGTCATCATACTCTTCTTCTTCGCCGTCTTCCATCATAACCCCTATTTCTCTGTGCCTCGTCCAAACATTATAGTGTGGCATGAAACCCTTGTAAAGCAGGTGGGAGTGAAGGATTTTCCGGTTAGAGTAAGACCTCGTATTCCCACATTCAGTGCATGGGCAACACATAAAACCATTCTGCTTGTTTGCCTCAGCCGCATCGAGAAACTCATGCACGCCCTTAATGTACTCGGAGGTGTGTCTGTCACCGTACATCCATTGTTGGTTCATCTGCATGCATTATATATAATTAAGTGTCCAAATTAATAGAAGTTCATCATCACATTAAAACCAAACTGCATACATATTTCTCATCTAACAACATATAGCTCTCCAGAGCATCTAATTAATTAAACCATACATTGAAACTATGTAAAACATTTCAATGCGAAAACAAATGCGATCATAATAGCAACCAAGGTAACAATTGATCCAACGGCATAATGATACCAAGCCTCGGTATGAATGGCATATTTTCTAATCTTTCTAATCTTCAAGCGCATTGCATCCATCTTGATCTTGTGATCATCGACGACATCCACAACATGCAACTCCAATATCATCTTCTCCTCCTCAATTTTTTTTATTTTTTCCTTCAACAAATTGTTTTCTTCTTCAACTAAATTTAACCTCTCGACAATAGGGTCGGTTGGCATTTCCGATTCACATACATCCTACATAAATAAAATCTATGTCACGTTGGTCGGCATAATTTTCATAAACAATAAATGAACCAATAGTTATAAAGATAATATATATACCACATCCGAATCATAGACAGGACGAGGGCCGACGGGGGCGGATACCAAAACCATCGCACTATATAAGATGCAATAATAAAAGTAAGAAAATAATACAAGTATCTATGTAAACATACAAGTAAGAATATTTTTCCTTTCAGAAAGAAGATGAGAACAAGAGGCTCACCATGGTGGTGCCGGCGATGAGCTCGGCGTGGGTGATCGACGGCGGTGAAGACGGGGACGGGGCGTGACGGACCGCTAAACCTAGACAAATATTGAGGAAAATGGAGCTTGGAGGTCGAGCTTGGAGAGGAGAAAGCTTAAGTAGTGTGGCTCGTGCATTCCATCGAACACCTTGTGTGCATAGGAGGTGAGCTACATCACCACCAAGCCCTCTCACCCTCGGCCAGAAAAAAACAGAGCAGTGTGGTCTGCTCTTACGCGAGGGGGTATATATAGGCACCTCATTGGTCCCGGTTGGTGGCATGAACCGGGACTAAAGGGGAGCCTTTGGTCCCGGTTCAAGCCACCAACCGGGACCAATGGTGGTGGGCCAGGAGCGAGGCCCATTGGTCCCAGTTCGTCCCACCAACCGGGACCAAAAGGTCTAGATGAACCGGGACCAATGGCCCACATGGCCCGGCCGGCCCCTTCGTCTCACGAACCGGGTCCAATGCCCCCATTCTTCCCGGTTCTGGACTGAACCGGGACTAATGGGCTGACCCGTCCTGGACCAAAGCCCTGTTTTCTACTAGTGATATCTCAAAAAAATTATCAAGTATCAAACTTCTCATAGTATTCAACACAGTCAAAAGAAAGTTTCACAAATCTTGAATACCAAGCATGTTATTATTAAGCAAATTACCATGCTATTAAGACTCTCAAAATAATTTAAGTGAAGCATGAGAGATCAATAGTTTCTTTAAAACAAATCCACCACCGTGCTCTAAAAGATCTAAGTGAAGCACATAGAGCAAAATTATAGCGCTCAAAAGATATAAGTGAAGCACATAGAGCAAAACTACTTAGCTCAAAAATATATAAGTGAAGCACATAGAGCAAAACTACTTAGCTCAAAAAGATATAAGTGAAGCACATAGAGTATTCTATCAAATTCTAATTCATGTATGGCTCTCTCAAAAGGTGTGTACAGCAAGGATGATTTTGGCACACTAACAACCAAAGACACAAATAATACAAGATGCTCCAAGCAAAACACATATCATGTTGGTGAATAAAAATATAGCTCCAAGTAAATTACCGATGGAAGTGGATGAAAGAGGGGATGCCTTCCGGGGCATCCCCAAGCTTTGACTTTTTGGTGTACTTGGATTATCTTGGGGTTGCCATGGGCATCCCCAAGCTTAGGCTCTTGCCACTCCTTGTTCCATAATCCATCACAATAATTCACCCAAAACTTGAAAACTTCACAACACAAAACTCAATAGAAATCTCGTGAGCTCCGTTAGAGAAAGAAAACAAAAGACCACTTCAAGGTACTGTAATGAACTCATTCTTTATTTATATTGGTATTAAACCTACTGTATTCCAACTTCTCTATGGATTATAAACTATTTTACTAACCATAGATTCATCAAAATAAGCAAACAACACACGAAAAACAGAATCTGTCAAAAACAGAACAGTCTGTAGTAATCTGTAACTAACGCAAACTTCTGTAAGTCCAAAAAATCTACCAAAATTTGGAGGCCTAGAAAATTTGTTTATTGATCAGCAGCAATTGGAATCAGTATTTTATCACCTTCTGGTGATTTTTAACAATTCGGCCACTGAACGCAAAGTTTCTGGAAATTACAGCAAGATCAAATAACTATCATCCAAGAAGATCCAATAGGTCTAACTTGGCACAAACACTAATTAAAACACAAAACCACATCCAAAAAGAAGGTAGGTGGGTTATTTATTCCCTAACAGAAGAAAAACACAAAAAACTAAAAATAAAATTGGGTTGCCTCCCAACAAGCGCTATCGTTTAACGCCCCTAGCTAGGCATAAAAGAGAGGGTAGATCTAGGTTGTGCCGTAGTAATAAGATAGATCGGTGAAACTCATTTCATATTCTCTACATTCGGCAGCAAGGTTTCTTTGAGGCAAGCAGAAGTAATCAAAAGGGCTAAATTTAGTAGGACAGAGGTCCCCAAGATCAATTTTAGGAGGTATAGGTTCCTCTTTCGGCCCTTTGTAATGCACAACCAATTCATCATTATAAGCATTCTTTTGACAGAACCTTGTGAGCCTAAACTCAAGAGAGCATCCTAGCTCATTGTTTCGAATATCCAAATCATCATTAATTTCAGAGATTCTATCAATTAAAATATTGATTGGCACCTTTTTTCTAAGGTTTTCACTGAAAGCAACATAGTCAAGAGATTGAAAGAGCATAATTTCTTCTTGATCAAATAGGATAGATTCTATGGGAGGACGACCAACGTCCACCCTATAGTGCGCAAAGATTTCTTTGGCTTCTTTTATTATAAATCTGAATTTATGAGCCAAAAAGATAGTAGCGGCACACTTAACAGAAGAATGCTCGATATTAGAAAATTCTAGGAAAATTCTTTGTATAGATGGGTGCATATGCATAAATTGCCTTTCAAGTTCAACAATAAGCATGGCAATAGCGTCCGCAAGACTACTAGTTCTATGAAGAATAGAACCGCCCATAGAGGGAAAAGCATCGGCACAAGTAAAAAAATCTTGGATGACTCCTTTTCCAATAATATTACCACTACCGATTCGAAATCTTTTTGTATGATAGGTAGGGGGTTCTTCAGCCGGAGCATCAGAATTTTCTATGACATTGTTATCGCCCATATCGGCGATAACTTCCCCAATTTCAGACATAGTGACAAGCAAGCAATCCAACACATGAGCAAACAAAAGGCAAGCGATAAAAAGGCAAACGGAAAAGAGAGGCGGAGAAGGAGATTGAGAAAGAGAGGACGAATAAAACGGCAAGGGTGAAGTGGGGGAGAGGAAAACGAGAGGCAAATGGCAACTAATGTAATGCGAGAGATAGGGGTTGTGATGGGTACTTGGTATGTTGACTTTTTGCGTAGACTCCCCGGCAACGGCGCCAGAAATGGCTCATTGTCAGGAGTCAAATCTCGACTTGCGCGAACCTCCCCGGCAACGGCGCCAGAAATTCTTCTTGATACCTCTTGATCTTGCGTTGGATTTCCCTGAAGAGGAAAGGATGATGCAGCAGAGTAGCGTAAGTATTTCCCTCAGTTTTTGAGAACCAAGGTATCAATCCAGTAGGAGGCCACGCTCAAGTCCCTCGTACCTGCACAAAACGATAGCTACTCGCAACCAACGCGATTAGGGGTTGTGAATCCCTTCACGGTCACTTACGAGAGTGAGATCTGATAGATATAATATTTTTGGTATTTTTGGTATAGAGATGCAAAGTGAAAAGTAAAAGGCAAAGTAAAAAAGCAAAGCAATATTAAAGTGATGAAGATTGATATGATGAGAATAGACCCGGGGGCCATAGGTTTCACTAGTGGGTTCTCTCAAGAGCATAAGTATTCTACGGTGGGTGAACAAATTACTGTTGAGCAATTGACAGAATTGAGCATAGTTATGAGAATATCTAGGCATAATCATGTATATAGGCATCACGTCCGTGACAAGTAGACCAAAATGATTCTGCATCTACTACTATTACTCCACTCATCGACTGCTATCCAGCATGCATCTAGAGTATTAAGTTAAAAACAGAGTAACGCTTTAAGCAAGATGACATGATGTAGAGAGATAAATTCATGCGATATGAAATAAACCCCATCTTGTTATCCTCGATGGCGATGCAATACATGCCTTGCTGCCCCTTCTGTCACTGGGAAAGGACACCGCAAGATCGAACCCAAAGCTAAGCACTTCTCCCATGGCAAGAAAAACCAATCTAGTAGGCCAAACCAAACTGATAATTCAAAGAGACTTGCAAAGATAACTAATCATACATAAAAGAATTCAGAGAAGTTTCAAATATTATTCATAGATAGACTTGATCATAAACCCACAATTCATCGATCTCAACAAACACACCGCAAAAAAGAAGAAGATTACATCGAATAGATCTCCACAAGAGAGGGGGAGAACTTTGTATTGAGATCCAAAAAGAGAGAAGAAGCCATCTAGCTAATAACTATGGACCCGAAGGTCTGAAGTAAACTACTCACACTTCATCGGAGAGGCTATGATGATGTAGAAGCCCTCCGTGATGACGACCCTCTCCGGCGGAGCTCCGGAACAGGCCCCAAGATGGGATCTCGTGGATACAGAAAGTTGCGGCGATGGAATTAGGTTTTTGGCTCCGTCTCTGTTTGTTTGGGGGTACGTAGGTATATATAGGAGGAAGAAGTACGTTGGTGGAGCTTCGGTGGGCCCACGAGGGTGGGGGAGCGCTTGGGGGTATAGGGCGCGCCCCCCTACCTCGTGCCCACCTCGAAGCTTCCATGGCGTAGGGTCCAAGTCTCATGGGTCATATTCAGGAAGAAAATCACGTTCCAGAAAGGTTCATTCCGTTTGGACTCCGTTTGATATTTCGTTTCTTTGAAACACTGAAATAGGCAAAAAAACAGCAATTCTGGGCTGGGCCTCCGGTTAATAGGTTAGTCCCAAAAATAATATAAAAGTGGAAAATAAAGCCCAATATAGTCCAAAACAGTAGATAATATAGCATGGAGCAATCAAAAATTATAGATACGTTGGAGACGTATCAGGTACTAAAATAACACCAAACAATTTCAAATTCATAATAATCAATCCAACACAAAGAACTTCAAAGAGTGCCCCAAGATTTCTATCGGAGAAAGAAAAGACGAGAACGAGCATCAACCCCTATGCATAGATTACCCCAATGTCACCGCGGGAATCCGCGAGTTGAGTGGCAAAACACATATCAAGTGAATCAATATGATACCCCATTGTCACCACAATTATTCATATGCAAGACATATATCAAGTGCTCTCAAATCCATAAAAGTATTCAATCCGATAACAATGAAATCTCAAAGGGAAAACTCAATTCATCACAACAAGATAGAGAGGGGAAAACACCATATGATCTGGCTATATTAACAAAGCCCACGATACATCAAGATCGTGACATCTCAAGAACATGAGAGAGAGAGAGAGATTTAACATAGCTACTGGTACAAACCCTCGGCCCCGAGGGTGGACTACTACCTCCTCATCATGGTGGCCACCAGGATGATGAAGATGGCCACCGGTGATGATCCCCCCCCCCCCCGCCGGAGTGCTGGAACAGGGTCTAGATTGGTTTTCGGTGGCTACAGAGGCCTGCGATGGCAAAACTTCTTATCTAGGTTAACCCCGAGGGTTTTTGGAATATTTGGTGATTTATAGTGCAAAGAGGGGGTGCAGGAGGCCACCGAGGTGGGCACAACCCACCTAGGCGCGCCCTGGTGGGTTGTGCTCCCCTCGGGGCACCCCCCAGGTGCTGCTCTGGCCCGTTGGATGTCTTCTAGTCCATAAAATCCACAAAAAAATTCGCGGTGTTTGGACTTCGTTTGATATTGATTTCCTGCGATGTAAAAAACAAGCAAAAGACAGCAACTGGCACTCGGCACTGGGTCAATACGCTAGTTCCAAAAAATGATATGAAGTTGCTATAAAATGATTGTAAAACATCCAAGAATGATAATAAAACGGCATGAATACTTCATAAATTATTGATACGTTGGAGATGTATCAGCTACCACATGGCCAAGAAAGCGTCGCTCAACATCCGGGTGTTCAGGTTGGATAAGAAGCACTGCATGAGTGAAGAAGGGAGACCAGATACCGAACGGCGGTGGTGGGTTGGCGCGACTATACGACAGCTTGCCGAATCTCCAGTCGGCCTCGTTGAGCTTGCTGTCAAAGAAATAATTGACGTGGCTGACCACATCAACCATCGGCAGCTCCTTGGTCGACATCCGACATGGATCCCGATGACCGCTCATGTCGCAGATCCGGTGCGGCCGGGCCTGGAGGGGGAAAACCCGGTGGTAGACGAAGGCGTCTAACAGATCTGCCGGCGTGTGGTCCTCCGCGTCGTCATCTCCTGGAGCTGACCAGGATGTTGGAGATGGAGGCCGGCACCGGCTTCGGCTGCTGCCCCCCAGTTTTCACGCGGCTCGCTTGGCAGGCCGGCTGCGTAGGGCAGCAGGTTGATGTAGTCTTGAGTCGGATGGAGATTGCAGACATAGGAGTACGACTTCTGCCAAGGCTTCATCGACTCCAGCAAAGCAATTAAAGGGAACCAGGTCCCGGAGCCACTGCGCTGCACGACGACGCATGATCCGCACTGTGCTGGCTTGCCCTTGGCCCAGGTCCCCAGCTTCAAGTAAAAGAACCTGCCCCATAGCTCAAGGTTGGGCAGGATGCCCAAGTAGCATTCTTAGAAGGTTATGAAGGCGGAAAGAAGAACTACGGTGTTGGGGGTGAGATGGTGCGGTTGGAGACAGTAGAAGTCGAGAAAGGAGCGGAGGAAGCCGCTCGCGGGTAGGCCAAATCCACTGAGGAAATGGCTCCGGAAGACCACGAACTCACCGGCCCATCGGCACCGGTGAGATCTCCCTCGCGTCAGGGATGCGCGTCCCTAGCATCGCCTCGACCGGAAGCCTCCGCATCATGCAGATTGGCCGCCGTGGACGTTGGATCCGTCCTAGTTGCCTCGTGCCATGGCTTATTGTGGCCCGGCGGCGGCTCAGTGAGGCTGGGCGGTGATGATGTCGCGGCAGCACTCCGGTGGTGTGTGGCACAGCGGCGCGGCAGCGGCGAGGAGAGTGGGAGGGGGCGCACGTACGTTTGGCCGCCCCACCCCTCTATTTATACGGAAATGGCAGGGCCGATGCGACTCTTTGGGGAGCGTGGGATTAACTGCACCCACGTCCCGCACGCCCCCTCAATATCTACGCCTTTATGGCGCATGATCAATTTGCCCCGGAAGGGCGACAGATTGCCTCGGCTGCAGCGGATCCACGCGCGCCCCGAGGCTGTGTAGTGGCGGGCCCGGGCCTGCGGCAGCGTCCCATCGCATGCGTGTGCTGTCAGGTTGGCCTGGCCTACTGGCGATGCGTGGCATGCGAGCAACGGGCGACTCGCGCGCTACCCGATGGCGTACCCCTGAGGCCCGCCACGATGATTCAAATTCACCAGCCGGCTGGCCTTGCCTTGGCCGGCTACTGGCACGCGGCTTCTTCAAGCCGGACAAGACAAAGACGCATGATCTCCGGAGGGGGAAACTGCTGAGGCGCTCCCGCTTTTAGCCGTGGCACCTCACCAGGTTCGGGGACTACTGTCGGGGGAATGTACCCCGGGTAGCCTCATCCGCATCCAATAATATTTCAAGACATCGGGGCTGGCAAAGCCCCTCATGCCGGCTAGCTGCGTGGCCGGCTCCCTGGGCCGGCTAGGACCATGCGGCCGGCTTCCAGAAGACGGCGTACGCTAAGAAGGCGGCTTCGGGGGCAGGCCAGCTTCCAGCAGCCGGCCCCTCCTTCTCCTCGGAGTCTACACTCACCTACTACGATGAGACATGGCATAACTACAGTGCCACCTACTCCCCCCGAATCCCGGAAGGGCATGGCTATAGTGTGCGCTGACCAAGCGGCCACCTACCCGCACGACGTGGGACTGTAGCCATACGATGCATGACGTGGCCCTCATCGGTAAGGACCGCGCTACAGCAAAAGGCAATTAGCATGGCCCGCAGGCGGCGGGCCCTACCCGTCGGCCGGATTCTCGGCAGCCGGCGGGGCCCTCCAGAGGCGGGCCCCAGCAGTCGACGGAGAACCTGGTGACCCTATACACTGACGCCCGGGTCCTACACCTGGCTGTATTACCATTGTACCCCTCGGGGTCGGCCTATATGACCCCCCGGGCTCACCCATTGAAAGGGTTTAGCTCTCATTCCACACACACACACCCCATAGCTAGGAGAAAAGGGAAATCCCTACCCTTCTTCCTCCTCTAGCAATACAACTCCAGGAGCAACTCTGTATACTATCGATCATAGTCATCATAGCAGGATTAGGGGTGTTATCTCTCCGGAGAGCCCCGAACCTGGGTACGTCTCGTGTGCTCCCGAGCTCGTGCTCACTCTTTCTTCCGAAACCCGATGATGTCCTCATGGCTCCACCCACGATAAGCCACCCCCTGGCATCTGACGTGAGATTACCATGACACTCATCTGGAAAACTGCTGAAGCGGAAGGTGAATATTGAGCCTTCGATGTTGTTGAAGGTCCTTGCAACTTTAGGCCAGTGCCAGTGGATGATTGACCGCCCATCCTTCATCCTCTTGAGGAATGCTTTAATATTGTACCATGGGTGTTGTATGAATACCTTTTTCGCCTCTTGACCAGCTGGTTTGAGAGGCAATCATCAATGAACTGCTTTGGAAATGCCAGAAAACAAAGATATGCATAAATATCTTCTCTAAATTTTGAAATGGCGCAAAGGAATAAGAAAACAAGGTATAAGAGTTAGTACCATCCTATAGTTCACTGATATATTTTTGTAATAGGTTAGTCAGAGGCCGAGAAATTTTTGAGAAGTCCTTAATGAACCTCCTATAAAACCGGCATGACCAAGGAAGGTTCTTATACCTTTGATGTCCTTGGGACACAGCATCTTTTCAATAGCATCAACTTTAGCTTTATCAACTTCAATACCTCTTTCAAAAATTTTATGCCCCAAGACTACCTTCATTAACCATAAAGTGGCACTTCTCCCAGTTCAAGACAAGATTAGTTTCTTCACATCTCTGCAAAACTCGATCAAGGTTGCTCAAGCAATCATCAAAAGAGGATCCATAAACGGAGAAATCGTCCATGAAAACCTCACAAATCTTTTCACAAAAGTCAGAGAATATAGCCATCATGCATCTTTGAAAGGTAGAAGGTGCATTACATAAACCAAAAGGCATACGTCTATGAGCAAAAGTGCCGAAAGGGAAAGTAAAAGTGGTCTTTGCTTGATCATCAGCTGACACTGGTATTTGAGAGAAGCCAGAGTAACCATCTAGAAAGAAAAAATGTGTATGTTTGGATAATCTTTCTAGCATTTGATCAATAAAAGGCAAAGGGTAACAATCTTTTTAGTAGCTTTATTTAATTTGCAGAAATCAATTACCATCCTATAACCTGTAATAATTCTTTGCGGGATCAATTCATCTTTATCATTAGGAACAACAGTAATACCTCCCTTCTTAGGGACACAATGGACATGACTTACCCACTGACTATTAGCAACGAGATAAATTATACCTGCCTCAAGGAGCTTTAATATTTCCTTTCTTACCACTTCTTTCATCTTAGGTTTCAGCCGTCATTGGTGATCAATAACTGGTTTGGCATCTTTCTCCAAATTTATTTTGTGTTGACATAGAGTGGGACTAATGCCCTTAAGATCATCAAGAGTATATCCAATAGCAGCATGGTGCTTCTTCAGAGTTTTCAATAATTTCTTTTCCTCCTTCTCTGAAAGGTTAGCACTAATAATAAAAGGATATATCTTCTTTTCATCAAGATAAACATATTTAAGAGTATCAGGTAATGGTCTAAGCTCAAACACTGGATCACCCATGGGTGGAGGAGGATCCCCTAGGATTTCAGCAGGCAAGTTGTGTTTTAGAATAGGTCCCTGTTTAAAGAATACTTCATCCATTTCACTTCTTTCATTCATAAACATATCATTTTCATGATCTAGCAAATATTGTTCTAAAGGATCAGTGGGAGGCACGGCAATAGAAGCAAGACCAATTATTTCATCTTTACTAGGCAATTCTTCATTACGGGGTTGTCTATGAAACTTAGCAAAATTAAACTCATAAGACATATCCCCTAAACCAACAGAAACAATATCCTTATTGCAGTCTATCTTAGCATTAACAGTATTCAAGAAGGGTCTACCAAATATAATGGGGGCAAAAGTCATCTTGTGGGGAACCGAGAACAAGAAAATCAGCAGGATATTTAACCTTCCCACACAAGACTTCAACATCTCTAACAATCCCAATTGGTGAAATAGTATCTCTATTGGCAAGCTTAATGGTAACATCGATATCTTCTATCTCAGCAGGTGCAATATCATGCATGATTTCTTTGTATAAGGGATGAGGTATTGCACTTGCACTAGCACCCATATCACATAAGCCACGATAGCAAAGATCTCCTATTTTAACAGAAATAACAGGTTGCTGTTCTAAGAATGATCATGATGCCCTCATGTCCATATTTTATTTTATCAACACCTCTATCTCCAAACATGTGGACATATTTTTCGATTTCGGCTTTCGCTTGAGGACAAGGTCTAAGCTTGGGGGAGTTGATACTTCCATTTTGCATCATGCTTTTATTATCGATATTTATTACATTATGGGCTATTATTACACATTATGTCACAATACTTATGCCTATTCTCTCTTATTTTGCAAGGTTTACATGAAGAGGGAGAATGCCGGCAGCTGGGATTATGGGCTGGAAAAGGAGCAAATATTAGAAACCTATTCTGCACAGCTCCAAAAGTCCTGAAACTTCACAGAAGTTATTTCCAGAATATATAAAAAATATTTGGCGAAAGAAGTTCCAAAGGGGGCCCACACCCTGGCCATGAGGGTGGGGGTGTGCCCTACCCCCTAGGCACGCCCCCTGCCTCATGGTCTCCCTGGTGGCCCTCCGATGCCCATATTCTTCTATATGAGGTCTTTCGTCCAAGAAAAAAAATCATAAGCAAGCTTACGGGACGAAACTCCGCCGCCACGGGGCGGAACCTTGGCGGAACCAATCTAGGGCTCTGGCACAGCTGTTCTGCCGGGGAAACTTCCCTCCGGGAGGAGGAAATCATCACCATCGTCATCACCAATGATCCTCTCATCGGGAGGGGGTCAATCTCCATCAACATCTTCACCAGCACCATCTCATCTCAAACCCTAGTTCATCTCTTGTATCCAATCTTTGTTTCCAAACCTCAGATTGGTACATGTGGGTTGCTAGTAGTGTTGATTACTCCTTGTACTTGATGCTAGTTGGTTTACTTGGTGGAAGATCATATGTTCAGATCCATTATGTATATTAATACCCCTCTGATTATGAACATGAATATGCTTTGTGAGTAGTTACGTTTGTTCCTGAGGACATGGGAGAAGTCTTGCTATTAGTAGTCATGTGAATTTGGTATTCGTTCGATATTTTGATGAGATGTATGTTGTCATCCTGATGTCTACTACACAACCTTCTTCTTGTAGACGTTGTTGGGCCTCCAAGTGCAGAGGTTTGTAGGACAGTAGCAAATTTCCCTCAAGTGGATGACCTAAGGTTTATCAATCCGTAGGAGGCGTAGGATGAAGATGGTGTCTCTCAAGCAACCCTGCAACCAAATAACAAAGAGTCTCTTGTGTCCCCAACACACCCAATACAATGGTAAATTGTATAGGTGCACTAGTTCAGCAAAGAGATGGTGATACAAGTGCAATATGGATAGTAGATAAAGGTATTTGTAATCTGAAATAATAAAAACAGCAAGGTAGCAAGTGATAAAAGTGAGCGTAAATGGTATTGCAATGTGTGGAAATAAAGCCTAGGGTTCATACTTTCACTAGTGTAAGTTCTCTCAATAATACTAACATAATTGGATCATAAAACTATCCCTCAACATGCAACAAAGAGTCACTCCAAAGTCACTAATAGCGGAGAACGAACAATGAGATTATGGTAGGGTACAAAACCACCTCAAATTTATTCTTTCCAATCAATCCGGTGGGCTATTCCTATAAGTGTCACAAACAGCCCTAGAGTTCGTACTAGAATAACACCTTAAGACACACATCAACCAAAACCCTAATGTCACCTAGATACTCCAATGTCACCTCAAGTATCCGTGGGTATGATTATACGATATGCATCACACAATCTCAATTCATCTATTCAACCAACACAAAGGACCTCAAAGAGTGCCCCAAAGTTCTACCGGAGAATAACGACGAAAACGTGTGCCAACCCCTATGCATAGGTTCCCCATGTCACGAAACCCGCAAGTTGGTCACCTTAACATACATCAAGTGGCACATGGTATCCCATTTTCACCACAGATATCCACGGCAAGACATACATCAAGTGTTCTCAAGTCTTTAAAGACTCAATCCGATAAGATTACTTCAAAGGGGAAACTCGATTCATTACAAGAGGGAAGAGGGGGGAAGAAACATCATAGGATCCAAATATAATAGCAAAGCTCGCTATACATCAAGATCATATCATCTCAAGAACACGAGAGAGAGAGAGATCAAACACATAGCTACTGGTACATACCCTCAGCCCCGAGGGAGAACTACTCCCTCCTCGTCATGGAGAGCACCGGGATGATGAAGATGGCCTCCGGTGAGGGATCCCCCCTCCGGCAGGGAGCTGGAACAGGGTCCCAATTGACTTTTGGTGGGTACGGAGGCTTCTGGCGGCGGAACTCCCGATCAATCTTGCGTTCTGGAAGTTTTAGGGTACGTGGAGTTATATAGGCAGAAGAAGCACGTTAGGGGAGCCACGGGGGCCCCACGAGGAAAGGGGCGCGCCCTAGGGGAGTGGGCGCGCCCCCCACCCTCGTGGGAAGCTCCCGTATCTTCTAACGTGGGGTCCAAGTCCATCGGGTGTGTTTCCTTCCAAAACTAACTTCTCAGGTTGATTTCATTCCGTTTCGACTTCGTCTGATATTCCTTTTCTTCAAAACACTGAAATAGGCATAAAACACCAAATCTGGGCTGGGCGTCCGATTAATAGGTTAGTCCCCAAAATAATATAAAAGTGGATAATAGAGCCCAATATTGCCCAAAACAGTAGATAATATAGCATGGAGCAATCAAAAATTATAGATACGTTGGAGACGTATCAAGCATCCCCAAGCTTAATTCCTACTCGTCCTCGAGTAGGTAAATGATAAAAAAGATTTTTTGATGCGGGGTGCTACTTGGCATAATTTCAATGTAATTCTTCTTAATTGTGGTATGAATATTCAGATCCATAAGATTCAAGACAAAAGTTCATATTGACATAAAAATAATAATACTTCAAGCATACTAACAAAGCAATTATGTCTTTTCAAAATAACATGGCTAAATAAAGTTATCCCTACAAAATCATATAGTTTGGCTATGCTCTATCTTCACCACACAAAATATTTAAATCATGCACAACCCCGATGACAAGCCAAGCAATTGTTTCATACTTTTGATGTTCTCAAACTTTTTCAATCTTCACGCAATACATGAGCGTGAGCCATGGACATAGCACTATAGGTGGAATAGAATGGTGGTTGTGGAGAAGACAAAAGGAGAAGATAGTCTCACATCAACTAGGCGTATCAACGGGCTATGGAGATGCCCATCAATAGATATCAATGTGAGTGAGTAGGGATTGCCATGCAATGGATGCAGTAGAGCTATAAGTATATGAAAGCTCAAAAAGAAACTAAGTGGGTGTGCATCCAACTTGCTTGCTCATGAAGACCTAGGGCAATTTGAGGAAGCCCATCATTGGAATATACAAGCCAAGTTCTATAATGAAAGATTCCCACTAGTATATGAAAGTGATAACATGAGAGACTCTCTACTATGAAGATCATGGTGCTACTTTGAAGCACAAGTGTGGTAAAAGGATAGTAACATTGCCCCTTCTCTCTTTTCTCTCATTTTTTTATTATTTTTATTTTTATTTGGGCCTTCTCTTTTTTATGGCCTCATTTTTCTTTTTCTTTTATTTTGGCTTCTTTGGCCTCTTTTATTTATTTATTTTTCGTCCGGAGTCTCATCCCGACTTGTGGGGGAATCATAGTCTCCATCATCCTTTCCTCACTGGGACAATGCTCTAATAATGCTGATCATCACACTTTTATTTTTCTTACAACTCAAGAATTACAACTCAATACTTAGAACAAAATATGACTCTATATGAATGCCTCCGGCAGTGTACCGGGATGTGCAATGACTCATGAGTGACATGTATGAAAGAATTATGAACGGTGGCTTTGCCACGAATACGATGTCAACTACATGATCATGCAAAGCAATATGACAATGATGAAGCGTGTCATAATAACGGAACAGTGGAAAGTTGCATGGCAATATATCTCGGAATGGCTATGGAAATGCCATGATAGGTAGGTATGGTGGCTGTTTTGAGGAAGGTATATGGTGGGTGTATGATACCGGCGAAAGGTGTGCGGTATTAGAGAGGCTAGCAAAGGTGGAAGGGTGAGAGTGTGTATAATCCATGGACTCAACATTAGTCATAAAGAACTCATATACTTATTGCAAAAATCTACAAGTTATCAAATGTAGCGACCCGACCTCAGACGGTCAAGTCTCTGTGCTTAAGTGCCATCCCTGGATCGGTATGCTGACACACACAGTACTCGAGGATTTATAACAGAGGTAAATCACATGTAAAAAGTAATGTAAATACTATTACCTCAATCCAAAATAGCGGAAGTAACAAGGTTGTGGATTCCCATCAACACCAACGGCAAAGTTGAGTGTAGAAATCGTAACCCTAATGTATCACTTACTCGTCGTAAGATAATCCTGCAACATGAGACGTTGCAGCCACAAAGGGTCAGTACATTGAATGTACTGGCAAATTCACACCAGAGGATAATGATGAATAAAGGCTATCACTACATGCATATTTGGCTGATGGAAAGGCTCTATGGTTATAAGGTTTTTGCGAAAAGCCAATATTTCCCTACTATAAAGGAATAAATTTTATTTAACTATCATGGTGGTTGTTAATCATTGAGAATGGTTGACAGCATTCTCAATCCCAATTAAATAACATCATTAAAACCCAACAATATTCATTTAAAGTAACGTGATGAGATCAATAGGATAATCCAAGAACTAGATACTCAAGACGTCCATAACCGGGGACACGGCTAATCATGATTAGGTTATACACTCTGCAGAGGTTTGCGCACTTTTCCCCACAAGACTCGATCTCCTCCGTTGGATTTCTCGCACTACATGGTGTTTGAGAAACGGATGACCGAGACATAGTCTTTCAGAAGTGTTTGCACCTTACGATGGGTAGACCGTACCACCTACAACCCCTACATCTGTTAGTCTACCACTATAAGAGTTCACCCGACTTAATCAACTATGCTAGAGCCCATAATAGCTTGTGGCTGCACACAGAAGTTTCTAGCATGAATAACACCTTAAGATACAAATCAACCAAAACCCTAATGTCACCTAGATACTCCAATGTCACCTCAAGTATCCGTGGGTATGATTATACGATATGCATCACACAATCTCAATTCATCTATTGAACCAACACAAAGGACCTCAAATTGTGCCCCAAAGTTCTACCGGAGAATCACGACGAAAACGTGTGCCAACCCCTATGCATAGGTTCCCCATGTCACGAAACCCGAAAGTTGGTCACCTTAACATACATCAAGTGGCACGTGGTATCCCATTGTCACCACATATATCCACGGCAAGACATACATCAAGTGTTCTCAAGTCTTTAAAGACTCAATCCGATAAGATTACTTCAAAGGGGAAACTCGATTCATTACAAGAGAGAAGAGGGGGGAAGAAACATCATAGGATCCAAATATAATAGCAAAGCTCGCGATACATCAAGATCGTATCATCTCAAGAACACGAGAGAGAGAGAGAGATCAAACACATAGCTACTGGTACATACCCTCAGCCCCCCGAGGGAGAACTACTCCCTCCTCGTCATGGAGAGCACCGGGATGATGAAGATGGCCTCCGGTGAGGGATCCCCCCTCCGGCAGGGTGCCAGAACAGGTCCCCGATTGACTTTTGGTGGATACGGAGGCTTCTGGTGGCGGAACTCCCGATCTATCTTGCGTTCTGGAAGTTTTAGGGTACGTGCAGTTATATAGGCAGAAGAAGCACGTCAGGGGAGCCACGGGGGCCCCACGAGGCAGGGGGCTCGCCCTAGGGGGGTGGGCGCCCCCCCTCGTGGGCAGCTCCCGTATCTTCTGACATGGGGTCCAAGTCCATCAGCTGTGTTTCCTTCCAAAAATAACTTCTCTAATTGATTTCGTTTCGTTTTGACTCCGTCTGATATTCCTTTTCTTCAAAACACTGAAATAGGCATAAAACAGCAAGTCTGGGCTGGGCCTCCGGTTAATACGTTAGTCCCAAAAATAATATAGAAGTGGATAATAGAGCCCAATATTGCCCAAAACAGTAGATAATATAGCATGGAGCAATCAAAAATTATAGATACGTTGGAGACGTATCACATCCCTCTGGTGGTGTCATGTGAACATCGACTACATGACACTTCACCATTGTTTGGGCCTAGAGGTAGGCATTGGGAAGTAATAAGTAGATGATGGGTTGCTAGAGTGACAGAAGCTTAAACCATAGTTTATGCGTTGCTTCGTAAGGGGCTGATCTCGACCCATATGTTTCATCCTATGGTTAGGTTTACCTTAATACTTCTGTTGTAGTTGCGAATGCTTGCAATGGGGGTTAATCATAAGTGGGATGCTTGTCCAAGTAAGGACAACACCCAAGAACCGGTCCACCCACATAACAGATTATCAAAGTATCGAACGCGAATCATATGAACGTGATGAAAACTAGCTTGGCGATAATTCCCATGTGTCCTCGGGAGCGCTTTCCTTGATATAAGAGTATGTCCAGGCTTGTCCTTTGCTACAATAAGGATTGGGCCATCTTGATGCACCTTATTTACTTTTATTACTTGCTACTCGTTACAAATTACCTTATCACAAAACTATCTGTTACCGCGATAATTTCAGTGCTTGCAGAGAATACCTTACCGAAAACTGCTTATCATTTCCTTTTGCTCCTCGTTGGGTTCGACACCCTTACTTATCAAAAAGGCTACGATAGATCACCTACACTTGTGGGTCATCAAGACTCTTTTCTGGCACCATTGCCGGCGGGTGAAGCACTGTGACGCCCCGAGACCGATGTGCCAGGTGTCTTCCAGTTATTCGCTGTTGTTGCCTTGTCATTTGCTTGCGTGTCGTGCATTTCATATCATGTCATCATGTGCATCGCATTTGCATACATGTTTGTCTCATGAATCCGAGCATTTTCCCCATTGTCCATTTTGCAATCCGGCGCTCCTACGCCCTCTAGTGTCCCATTTTACCTCTTTTCGTGTGCGAGTGTTAAACGTTCTCGGAATGTACCGAGACTTCCCAAGCGGCCTTGGTTTACTACCGGTAGACCGCCTGTCAAGTTTCGTGCCATTTGGACTTCGTTTGATACTCCAACGGTTAACCGAGGAACCGAAAAGGCCTCGTGTGTGTTGCAGCCCAACACCCTTTCAAAGTGGCCCAAAACCCCCTCCATCATCTCGGTCGTTCGATCATGATCGCGTGGCCGCAAACCGTGCTCAATTTGGAGTCTCCTAGATCCCTCTACCTATAAATATGTGCTCCCCTCCAAAAATTCACGGACGAAACCCTATAATCCTTCCCCTCACACCGCCGGACGTGTCCACCGCCCGCCGCCATGTCGCCCCGGCCAATGAGAGCGTGCCACGTCAGCGCCGCCGCCTCCTGCGCCCAATCAGGGGCTGCCACCTGTCCACCGCCGCCGTCCCCGCGCCACCGGGCCTGCGGAGCCCATCTCCGGCCCGCCCCGGGCCGCGCCGGGCCCGAGGAGACCCGCGCCTCGCCGGATCTTCGCCATTCCTTCGCCGAAGTTCCGCCGGCCACCGCCTCCCCTCACCGGACTTCGCCGGAAAGGCGCCGGCCACTATCGCCTCACTACCGGAAGCCCTTCCCGCGCCGCCTCCTTCACCCGGCACCCCGCAGCACGCGCCGGCTCAGCCCCGCCGCCGCTACGCCATGCCTCGCCGCCTGCGCACTGTCGCTGGCGACAAACCCCGGCGAGGAGGAGCCCCAACCTCCCCGCACGGCGAACCCGAGCCGAGCTCCTTCAACCTCTCGTCGCCGGACGTCTCCCGTGCCCCGATCCGGCCGCCGACCGCCGGATCCGGCCGGCTGCAGCCACCTCGTCAGAGGTCCACCTCCCCACGTCGCCGGAGAAGCCGTCGGCGCCGCTGTTGACTTCTTCTCCACCAGATTCGAACGGCTCCGTCCCTGCATGGCCTCGTCCTCCAATCGAAACGACCGCGTCGCACCACTCCGTCCCGATCCGCGAGATCCACTTTTCGTGGAGGTAAAATTTCACTAAGTCCCCGAAGTTTCCAGATTCATATGCTCATGTTCATCGCATCATAACTTCTCATCTGTGGCTCCGTTTGGGGCGTGTAGCATGTCAAATTGTTCGTCTCGACGAGCACTTCATTTCATTCCATTGCACCATGTTCATTTGAGTTCATCTTGATGCCCTAAATGCTGTTGCAAGAGTGCTATGCAATGTTAGTTTCAGATTTTTATCAGTAATTGGACATTTGTCATTTTTGCCATGTTTAATGTGTGCTGCATATGAGTATGAGCTCTACATGTGTTTTGAAGTATGCCATGCCATCTTTACAGGGGTGTATGCCATGTATTTTTGTGATCTTTGTGGTGACTAGCACAAGCATGCAAAGTAGCTCTCGTAATGCTGCTGATTTCAGGGACTTAGAAATCTTCTAAGTCTTTGCTCTGTTAATATTTTTATGCCATGTATTCTTGTTGCTACAGAGTGACCCATGCCTCTTTTGAGCATGATCAGTAAGGATGATTTTGAGATATTATTATGCTCTTTCCATCCATGTCTTTGTTTGCAATTATGGAGCACCCTAGCTTGACTCAATCGAGCTCTACTTTTGCTATAAATGTTCCTGGCAGATTGTTTACATGTTAAGCAATTTTGCCGAGCTTGTTGTAGTTGATCCATGCATGCTATGAGGTTGTTCTTGCCATGTTTAGCTTCTATGCCATGTCTACTTGCTGGGTGTATGCTTAGTTTGTCATGCAATGCCTTGTGGTGAATGCATCGAGCTCGTAAACATGCCTACTTAATATCTGTTTTGCCATGTTCCAGTTTTCTACTAAGTCTGAATCTGTTAACGAAACTTGCTATGTTCACTTGGTTGCCATTGTATTTTCTGATCCCTTTTGGCTTATGGTCAGTAAGGGATTTTTGTTGTATGATTTGAGTAGCTTCATGCCATGCCTTTCTTTGCCATGATATGTTCCTGTAGCATGTTGTTATCTTGCTCTAAACATTGCTTCCTGATGTTAAATTCCTGGCATGTTGTTATTTTCACGAAGTCTGTAACCAGATATCTTTTGCTCTTTTGCCATGCTTGTTTGAACCTACTCTTGTGTGATTTAGCTGTAGCTCAGTGTTCATCTTTTGTCAAGCATCTTGAGTGGATCACGGCCATGTCCTTTGTTGTTATATTAGAGTGCAGTAGCTTGGTGTTCTTGATGCATTTAGATGGTCTCGTGCTGTTAATCGCAGCTTTGCACCATTTTTGGTTTTGCTTGCCATTTCCAAACCGTGCATCCGATTCTGTTGATCTTTATATCGATTTCGACCGAAATCAACTCATCTTTCCAGTGGCACTCTTGGTTTTCCAAGTTGAGGCCAGGTTCAATCTTTCCTTTCCGAAGCATGCATATTCATCGCATATCACATCCCGCATATCATACCATGTTTTGCATCATGTTGCTTGTGCATTGCACGTGGTTGACTGTGTCTCCCTTTGCTTGTGTTCTTGCTTTGGGTAGAGTCGGGAGACGAGTACGTGATCGAGGAACCCGTTGAGTACGTTTACGAGGATCCAACTAACGTCAACTCGGCGAACTTTGCAGGCAAGATGACCATACCCTCGAAATCACTTCTATCTTTGCTTGCTAGATGCTCGCTCTTTTGCTATGCCTATGCTACGATATCTACCACTTGCTTATCATGCCTCCCATATTGCCATGTCAAACCTCTAACCCACCTTGTCCTACCAAACCGTTGTTTGGCTATGTTACCGCTTTGCTCGGCCCCTCTTATAGCGTTGTTAGTTGCAGGTGAAGATTGGAGTTTGTTCCATGTGGGAACATGGATATTTGTTGGGATATCACAATATATCTTTTTAATTAATGCATCTATATACTTGGTAAAGGGAGAAAGGCTCGGCCTTATGCCTCGTGTTTTGTTCCACTCTTGCCGCCCTAGTTTCCGTCATACCGGTGTTATGTTCCTTGATTTTGCGTTCCTTACGCAGTTGGGTTATAATGGGAACCCCTTGACAGTTCGCCTTGAGAAAACTCCTCCAGCAAGGCCCAACCTTGGTTTTACCATTTGCACCAACAACCTACCACCTTCCCTTGGGTTCTGCAGACTCAAGGGTCATCTTTATTTTAAAACCCCCCGGGCCAGTGCTTCTCAAAGTGTTGGTCCGAAATGGGCAGCCTGCGGGGCCACCTCAGGGAAACTTGAGGGTTGGTTTTACTCATAGCTTGACCTATCCGGTGTTTCCCTGAGAACGAGATATGTGTAGCTCCTATCAGGATTGTTGGCGCATCGGGCGACTTTGCTGGTCTTGTTTTTCCATTGTCGAAATGTCTTGTAACTGGGATTTCGAGCCTGATCGGGTCGTCTTGGGAGAAGGAATATCCTTCGTTGACCGTGAGAGCTTGTGATGGGCTAAGTTTGGACACCCCTGCAGGGTTTTGAACATTCGAAAGCCGTGCCCGTGGTTATGGGCAGATGGGAATTTGTTAATGTCCGGTTATAGAGAACTTGACACTTAACTTAATTAAAATGCATCAACCGCGTCTGTAGCCATGATGGTCTCTTCTCGGGGGGGTCCGGGAAGTGAACACGGCGTTGGAGTAATGTTCAAACGTAAGTAGACTTGGATCACTTCTTGATCATAGTTTCTCGACCGTGCCTTGCCTTCTCTTCTCGCTCTCATTTGTGTATGTTTAGCCACCATATATGCTAGTGCTTGCTGCAGCTCCACCTCATACCTTTTCCCTTCCTATAAGCTTAAATAGTCTTGATCGCTAGGGTGTGAGATTGCTGAGTCCCCGTGACTCACAGATTACTCCAAAACCAGTTGCAGGTGCCGATGATACCGTGCAGGTGACGCAACCGAGCTCAAGGAGGAGCTCGATGAAGATCGTGTTTGTTATGTTGTTCCATTTCCAGTTGATCAGTAGTGGAGCCCTGTTGGGGCGATCGGGGATCTTTTGCATTAGGGGTTGTCTTTCTTTATTTGGTTCCGTAGTCGGACCTTGTTTGTATCTGGATGATGTAATGCTTTTTCATGTATTGTGTGAAGTGGCGATTGTAAGCCAGCTCTATTCCTCTTTCTTATTCAGTACATGGGATGTGTAAAGATTACCCCTCTTGTGACATCCCTACAATGCGGTTATGCCTCTAAGTCGTGCTCCGACACATGGGAGATATAGCCGCATCGTGGGTGTTACAAGTTGGTATCAGAGCCTTCCCCGACTTAGGAGCCCCCTGCTTGATCGAATTGTTGGCGTTGTTGAGTCTAGAAAAATGTTTTGAGTCCTTTAGGATTATATATATCTCGGAGAGTAGGATTCTTTTTACTCGTCAGTCCCTTCGTCGCTCTGGTGAGGCATCCTGACGTAGAGTTTTGACTCTTCTCTTCTCAAATTTCACAAAAAAATTAGGATCACGCGGGTATCTTGGAATCGTTTCGATGGTTTTGTGATGAGAACATTGTTCTTGGTGCCTCCTGACATTTAGGGGTTGTGGCAGTGTCCCAGGGAGTTGAGCTCCGAGGTGTTGTCATCACAATTTTATCGTTGCAATTCTGGAATACCTGAGTTTCGCCGACATCGAAAATCTCTTTTATGCATTTGTTGGTGAGATCACCTCGATGCCACCCAGTACTGGGGCGGGAGTTCGGGAGTATTGCCATAACTCGTATAACAGATGCTTTTCAAAGGTTGAGGTAAATGATTTCTGAAGGTTTCTTGGTTATGTGTTGAAGGATGGATACAGCTGGATGTAGGATTTTCTAGTTTTGGGTGAGATATTATGCTTCCCTGTATCCCCAACACCTGATTGCATAACCGGAAAATTTCGGGAGTTTATAAGTGGGAATTCAAGTAGCTCTTAGGATATCTTTCCGACAAATGTATGATATGAAATTGGGGTTCGACGTCTAGTGGTCCGCCTATCCACGGTTGGTTTTACAGTGGTCTCGTTGTGTCTTAAAGAGTCCTTGGCTATGCTGACTCGGGGACGCTTCGTATGTCATATGCATTGCCTTGTACATGATGGTGCTGTATGATCGAGCCCGTGTGGGCCCCACCACGAAAATTTCGGACGAAATATCTATCATATGTTTGTCCCGGCTTATTCTGCAAGCCAATCCTTTGTTTTGTTTTGAGTTGCGGTATTCGAGTTGCTTCAAAATCAAGTGTTGATTCCATACCTTTCCTAAGAGGTGTTCTCATACTTCTATGTGAATAACAATCCGTCATGATCATCGAGGTTGTCATGTCAATCCTTTTTAACCGGCGTGTTCCTCTTCAAGTGGATCTGATCATTTCAACATCCGCAAGATCACCTCTCATTTTTTCCCAATGTTGTTCCTTTCATCCGCCCCCAAGTTGTCTTTGTTTTCCCGCCCACCCACCCTTTTTCTTCAAGGATTTAGATTTCTAATCACTATCCATTTTATTGATGGAAGTCTCTTCATTCTTTTTCCTTCATGTTCTTATCCGGTGATTCTCATGAATATGCTTTACAAGTTCATCATTCTTTGTTCGTTTTATTCTCCGGTGGATTCAATTCAAGCTTTGTTGATCATATTCCTTTTTCCTCGTTTCAAATGCTTTTCCATGCCGGTGCACCTCTTAATAATCCACTTCTCACTATTCAATTGTTCCGGAGTGCTGAAGATATCTCAGAAGATTCAAGTTTTTCCATTCTCAATTCGTTCAAGTTCTTTTAAGGATGTTGTCTCATTCAAACCATTTAAATCAACCGGTGCATTATCTCTTCCTAAGCAATCATGTCAACGGTGTTTTCTATTGAGTGGGCCCTAACCCACAGGTCTTTTTCCAGGTTCTTACCTGAATCTTCTTATTTTCCCGGAGTTACTCTCAAATTCTTCTCCAACATTTGAAGTAAGAATGGATTATCAACAGTCATATGTATTTCTCCAAAAATCTATCAAAAATCTTTTCATCGTTGGTTCAACATTTCTATTTTTTCATTCCAGAGTGCCTCAACAATTCTTGGTGGTGTTTCTCTTCATCATTCTCGAATTTTGAAGACCGAAGAAGAGTTTTCCCACCATATCTTATCCGTTCTCTCAAAGATTTGTGATTCTAGCTTGTTGCCATCCTCTCATAATTGTTTTCGATTGTGAGAATTCTTTTCACCCATCCGGAGCATTTCAAGAGTCTTTTCAGTTTGATTCTTCGAAGACCATCATTGCGGGGTTATTCATTCCCAGCTTTCAGCTCTCATTCTCGAAATCTCACCGGTGCATCATTCAAATATTTTCTAATCAAGCTTCTTCGTTCATTTGCTAATTCTTCCCGGTGTTTCGCTATCTTTTCCTTGATCGTTTCTTAATTCTTACAGTGGTTCATTCAAGATTCCTTTTCTCTTGGTATCATATCGCCTAACGGTGGTTCGTTGAAGTCTTTTCTCAAGTTTGCGCCATATCTATCTTAGTCCTTTCTACGAGAATAAGTAGCATGCCAAATCCAATGTGGGTCATCAATTTAATTAATGAAGGATAAGCATAATGTAATTCTTATTCTTGTTCCATCCAAGTGATTAATTCCTTATTCTGGAGGCTCATCAAATTCTCGGTTTAAATTGTTTCATCTTTTCTTTTTCCAGAGTTCCATGTTTTTTCCGCATTATATCATCACGAAGATCCATCTAAATCATCGCAAGGCTTCACCTTGTGTTTTCAACGTCTCTTTCCTTCGTTATTCTTTTGTTACCGGAGTTTTTCATGGAGGTTCTACTTGATGGTTCATCAAGGATTTAATTCCTTCTCGAAGTGTTCATGGAGATTCTTTTCAAAGGAGCTCAAGCATTTCTCTTCTTGCAATCCGGAGTGCAATTCTTTCTCCCGTATCATTGGAGGTGGAATTATGTCATTCTTGATAATTTGAGTTCATGTTTCATGATTCACATGTTGTTAAGAATGAGATATTTTAAATCCATCAACCTCTTCGTTGGAGTTATCTTGTGTCATGTTTCACCTAAAGCCTTCCCTAAGGATTGTTGCTATTTATGGTGCTCATAAATGACCCAAGTTCTTCATCTATCCTCCCGGTGAAATAAGTTCCTCGTCTACTTGTTAATATCAATCCAACCTATCGTTTCCGTTAGTGGCAGAATTTCACCTCATAATTTTGAGATGTTTTTCCTTAAGCCCACAACAAGCTTACTTTTTTTTCGTTGTTGTTAATCCAACAACTCTGTTCTAGCATATGTTGTAAGTGTGCTCTCTCAAGATCTTGTTTTCTCCTCCGTTCATTCCATTCCATTCTATCATTTCTTCCGGAGGCTTTGTGATGCTGCTCTCTTCGACCCATCATCTTGTTTGTCAAGATCTTGTTCAATTCCTTCCATTTACAGTCGAAGTGTTGTCCAAATTATATTAGTCTTATTCCTTCTCTATCTTGTTTTAACTGGAGTGTTGTGTCCTCTGCTCAAGTTCTTTCATCTTATCAAGTATTTCATCTCTTCTCAACCGGAGTGCTTCCCGAATTTGTTCTTCCTTATTCCTTTTTCCTAACGGAGTGCTTTCACTTCGTTCATCTCCATTGCTTTCTTTCTTTCAATTTGTTCAACTTCTCAAGGTTTGTGGTTTTCACTCGTTTGTCAAACAAGCAACTTAGTTTTACCTTTTCCCCTTTCTCTTCTTTTCCCCCGGTGCCATTCTAGATCTCGGGACGAGATCCTCTCGTAGTGGTGGAGTGTTGTGACGCCCCGAGACCGATGTGCCAGGTGTCTTCCAGTTATTCGTTGTTGTTTCCTTGTCATTTTCTTGTGTGTCGTGCATTTCATATCATGTCATCATGTGCATTGCATTTGCATACATGTTCGTCTCATGCATCCAAGCATTTTCCCCGTTGTCTGTTTTGCAATCCGGCGCTCCTACGCCCTCCGGTGTCCCCTTTTACCTTGTTTCGTGTGCGAGTGTTAAACGTTCTCGGATTGGACCGAGACTTGCCAAGCGGCCTTGGTTTACAACCGGTAGACCGCCTGTCAAGTTTCGTGCCATTTGGACTTCGTTGATACTCCAACGGTTAACCGAGGAACCGAAAAGGCCTCGTGTGTGTTGCAGCCCAACACCCTTTCAAAGTGTCCCAAAACCCACCTAAAACCCCTCCATCATCTTGGTCGTTCGATCACGATCGCGTGGCCGCAAACCATGCTCAATTTGGAGTCTCCTAGCTCCCTCTACCTATAAATATGTGCTCCCCTCCAAAAATTCGCGGAGGAAACCCTATAATCCTTCCCCTCGCGCCGTTGGACGCGTCCACGCCGTGCCGGACGTGTCCACCACCCGCCGCCATGTCGCCCTGGCCAATGAGAGCGGGCCATGTCAGCGCCGCCGCCTCCCGCACCCAATCAGGGGCCGCCACCTGTCCACCGCCGCCGTCCCCGCGCCGCCGGGCCCGCGGAGCCCATCTCTGGCCCATCCTGGGCCTCGCCGGGCCCGAGGAGACCCGCGCCTCGCCGGATCTTCGCCGTTCCTTCGCCGGAGTTCCACCGGCCACCGCCTCCCCTCACCGTACTTCGCCGGAAAGGCGCCGGCCACCGCAGCCTCACTACCGGAAGCCCTTCCCGCGCCGCTTCCTTCACCCGGCACCCCGCCGCACGCGCCGGCTAGGCCCCGCCGCCGCTACGCCATGCCTCGCCTCCTGCGCGCCGTCGCCGGCGACAAACCCTGACGAGGAGGAGCCCCAACCTCCCCACGCAGCGAACCCGAGCCGAGCTCCTTCAACCTCTCGTCACCGGACGTCGCCCGTGCCCTGATCCGGCCGCCGGCCGCCGGATGCGGCCGGCTGCAGCCACCTCGTCGGAGGTCCACCTCCTCTCGTCGCCGGAGAAGCCGCCGGCGCCGCCGTTGACTTCTTCTGCGCCAGATCCGAACGGCTCCGTCCCTGCACGGCCTCGTCCTCTGATCCAAACGGCCGCGTCGCACCACTCCGTCCCGATCCGCGAGATCCACTTTTCGCGGAGGTAAAATTTCACTAAGTCCCCAAAGTTTCCAGATTCATATGCCCAAGTTCATCGCATCATAACTTCTCATTCGTGGCTCCGTTTTGGGCGTGTAGCATGTCAAATTGTTCGTCTCGACGAGTACTTCATTTCATTCCATTGCACCTTGTTCATTTGAGTTCATCTTGATGCCCTAAATGCTGTTGCAAGAGTGCTATGCAATGTTAGTTTCAGATTCTTGTCAGTAATTGGACATTTGTCACTTTTGCCATGTTTAATGTGTGCTGCATATGAGTATGAACTCTACATGTGTTTTGAAGTATGCCATGCCATCTTTACAGGGGTGTATGCCATGTATTTTTGTGATCTTTGTGGTGACTAGCACAAGCATGCAAAGTAGCTCTCGTAATGTTGCTGATTTCAGGGACTTATAAATCTTCTAAGTCTTTGCTCTGTTAATATTTTTATGCCATGTATTCTTGTTGCTACAGAGTGACCCATGCCTCTTTTGAGCATGATCAGTAAGGATGATTTTGAGATATCGTTATGCTCTTTCCATCCATGTCTTTGTTTGAAATTATGGAGCACCCTAGCTTGACTCAATCGAGCTCTACTTTTGCTATAAATGTTCCTGGCAGATTGTTTACATGTTAAGCAATTTTGCCGAGCTTGTTGTAGTTGATCCATGCATGCTATGAGGTTGTTCTTGCCATGTTTAGCTTCTATGCCATGTCTACTTGCTGGGTGTATGCTTAGTTTGTCATGCAATGCCTTGTGGTGAATGCATCGAGCTCGTAAACATGCCTACTTAATATCTGTTTTGCCATGTTCCAGTTTTCTACTAAGTCTGAATCTGTTAACGAAACTTGCTATGTTCACTTGGTTGCCATTGTATTTTCTGATCCCTTTTGGCTTATGGTCAGTAAGGGACTTTTGTTGTATGCTTTGAGTAGCTTCATGCCATGCCTTGCTTTGCCATGATATGTTCCTGTAGCATGTTGTTATCTTGCTCTAAACATTCCTTACTGATGTTAAATTCCTGGCATGTTGTTATTTTCACTAAGTCTGTATCCTGATATCTTTTGCTCTTTTGCCATGCTTGATTGAACCTGCTCTTGTGTGATTTAGCCTTAGCTTAGTGTTCATCTTTTGTCAAGCATCTTGAGTGGATCACTGCCATGTCCTTTGTTGTTATGTTAGAGTGCAGTAGCTTGTTGTTCTTGATGCATTTAGATGGCCTCGTGCTGTTAATCGCAACTTTGCGCCATTTTTGGTTTTGCTTGCCATTTCCAAACCGTGCATCCGATTCCGGTGATCTTTATATCGATTTCGACCGAAATCAACTCATCTTTCCAGTGGCACTCTTGGTTTTCCAACTTGATGCCAGGCTCAATCTTTCCTTTCCGAAGCATGCATATGCATCGCATATCACGTCCCGCATATCATGCCATGTTTTGCATCATGTTGCTTGTGCATTGCACGTGGTTGATTGTGTCTCCCTTTGCTTGTGTTCTTGCTTCGGGTAGAGCCGGGAGATGAGTACATGATCGAGGAACCCGTTGAGTACGTTTACGAGGATCCAGCTAACGTCAACTCGGAGAACTTTGCAGGCAAGATGACCATACCCTCGAAATCACTTCTATCTTTGCTTGCTAGATGCTCGCTCTTTTGCTATGCCTATGCTACGATACCTACCACTTGCTTATCATGCCTCCCATATTGCCATGTCAAACCTCTAACCCACCTTGTCCTAGTAAACCATTGTTTGGCTATGTTACCGCTTTGCTCGGCCCCTCTTATAGCGTTATTAGTTGCAGGTGAAGATTGGAGTTTGTTCCATGTGGGAACATGGATATTTGTTGGGATATCACAATATCTCTTTTTAATTAATGCATCTATATACTTGGTAAAGGATGGAAGGCTCGGCCTTATGCCTGGTGTTTTCTTCCACTCTTGCCGCCCTAATTTCCGTCATACCGGTGTTATGTTCCTTTATTTTGCGTTCTTTACGCAGTTGGGTTATAATGGGAACCCCTTGACAGTTCGCCTTGAATAAAACTCCTCCAGCAAGGCCCAACCTTGGTTTTACCATTTGCACTAACAACCTACCACCTTCCCTTGGGTTCTACAGACTCAAGGTTTGTCTTTTTTTTAACCCCCCCCCCCCCGGGCCAGTGCTTCTCTAAGTGTTGGTCCGAAATGGGCAGCCTGCGGGGCCACCTCGGGGAAACTTGAGGGTTGGTTTTACTCGTAGCTTGACCTGTCCGGTGTTGCCCTAAGAATGAGATATGTGCAGCTCCTATCGGGATTGTCGGCGCATCGGGCGGCTTTGCTGGTCTTGTTTACCATTGTCGAAATGTCTTGTAACCGGGATTCCGAGCCTGATCGAGTTGTCCTGGGAGAAGGAATATCCTTCGTTGACCGTGAGAGCATGTGATGGGCTAAGTTGGGACACCCCTGCAGGGTTTTGAACTTTCGAAAGCCGTGCCCATGGTTATGGGCAGATAGGAATTTGTTAATGTCCGGTTGTAGAGAACTTGACACTTAACTTAATTAAAATGCATCAACTATGTGCGTAGCTATGATGGTCTCTTCTCGGCGGGGTCCGGGAAGTGAACACGGCGTTGGAGTAATGTTTGAACGTAAGTAGACTTGGATCACTTCTTGATCATAGTTTCTCGACCGTGCCTTGCCTTCTCTTCTCGCTCTCATTTGCGTATGTTTAGCCACCATATGTGCTAGTGCTTGCTGCAGCTCCACCTCATACCTTTTCCCTTCCTATAAGCTTAAATAGTCTTGATCGCGATGGTGTGAGATTGCTGAGTCCCCGTGACTCACAGATTACTCCAAAACCAGTTGTAGGTGCCGATGACACCGTGCAGGTGACGCAACCGAGCTCAAGGAGGAGCTCGATGAAGATCGTGTTCGTTATGTTGTTCCATTTCCAGTTGATCAGTAGTGGAGCCCAGTTGGGGCGATCGGGGATCTTTTGCCTTAGGGGTTGTCTTTCTTTATTTGGTTCCGTAGTCGGACCTTGTTTGTATCTGGATGATGTAATGCTTTTTCATGTATTGTGTGAAGTGGCGATTGTAAGCCAGCTCTATTCCTCTTTCTTATTCAGTACATGGGATGTGTAAAGATTACCCCTCTTGCGACATGCCTACAATGCGGTTATGCCTCAAAGTCGTGCTCCGACACGTGGGAGATAGAGCCGCATAGTTGGTGTTACAAGCACCTTTGGCAGGTGGAATTTGGTAAGGAAAATTTTATATAGTGTGCTGAAATTTACTGTCACTTGTTACTATGGAACATAATCCTTTGAGGGGCTTGTTCGGGGTATCTTTACCCCGACCAGTAGAGCAAAGAGTTGCTCCTCAACCTACTGAACCTACTGAAAATGTTTACTTTGAAATTCCTTCGGGTATGATAGAGAAACTGCTAGCTAATCCTTTTGCAGGTATGCCCGAGGATGTTATCAAGAAGAAGGTCTTCCCTTTATCTTTGATGGGAGATGCATTGACATGGTATAGGCTATGTGATGATATGGGATCATGGGACTATAAGCGATTGAAATTGGAATTTCACCAGAAGTTTTATCCTATGCATCTTGTTCATCGAGATCGTAATTGTATATATAATTTGTGGCCTCGCGAAGGAGAAAGCATCAATCAAGCTTGGGGGAGGCTTAAGTCAATGTTATATTCATGCCCCAAACATGAGCTCTCAAGATAAATGATTATTCAAAAAAATTATGCTAGGCTTTCTCTCAGTAATTGCTCCATGCACGATACTTCTTGTACTGGATCTTTTACGATGAAGACTATTGAATTCAAATGGGATTTATTGGAGAGAATTAAACGCAACTCTGAAGATTGGGATCTCGACGAAGGTAAGGAGTCAGGTATAACACCTAAGTTTGATTGTGTTAAATGTTTTATGGATACCGATGCATTTTGTGAATTTAGCACTAAATATGGACTTGACTCTGAGATAGTAGCTTCTTTCTGTGAATCCTATGCTACCCATGTTGATCTCCCTAAGGAGAAGTGGTTTAAATATAATCCTATCATTGAAGTAAAAGTAGTTGCACCTATTAAAGTTGAAGAAAAGACTATCACTTATAATGATCCTATTGTTCCTACTGCTTATGTTGAGAAACCACCTTTCCCTGTTAGAATAAAGGATCATGCTAAAGTTTCAACTGTAGTCAACAAAAGTAATATTAGGACACACAAAACCCCTGAGCAAGTTAAAGTTGAACCTAATATTGCTATGGTTAAAGATCTCTTGGCCGATAATATTGATGGGCATGTTATTTACTTGTATGATGAGACTGCTAGAATTGCTAGACCTGATACTAAAAATAAACATAGACCTATTGTAGGCATGCCTGTTATTTCTGTTAAAATAGGAGATCATTGCTATCATGGCTTATGTTATATGGGTGCTAGTGCAAGTGCAATACCTCATTCCTTATACAAAGAAATTATGCATGATATTGCACCTGGTGAGATAGAAGATATCGATGTTACCATTAAGCTTGCCAATAGAGATACTATTTCACCAATTGGGATTGTTAGAGATGTTGAAGTCTTGTGTGGGAAGGTTAAATATCCTGCTGATTTTCTTGTTCTCGGTTCCCCACAAGATGAATTTTGTCCCATTATATTTGGTAGACCCTTCTTGAATACTGTTAATGCTAAGATAGACTGCACTAAGGATATTGTTTCTGTTGGTTTAGGGGATATGTATTATGAGTTTAATTTTGCTAAGTTTCATAGACAACCCCGTGATGAAGAATTGCCTAGTAAAGATGAAATAATTGGTCTTGCTTCTATTGCCGTGTCTCCCACTGATCCTTTAGAACAATATTTGCTAGACCATGAAAATGATATGTATATGAATGAAAGAAGGGAAATAGATGAAGTATTCTTTAAACAGGGACCTATTCTGAAACACAACTTGCCTGTTGAAATCCTAGGGGATCCTCCTCCACCCAAGGGTGATCCCGTGTTTGATCTTAAACCATTACCTGATACTCTTAAATATGCTTATCTTGATGAAAAGAAGATATAACATGTTATTATTAGTGCTAACCTTTCAGAAAAGGAGCAAGAGAAATTATTGAAAACTCTGAGAAGAACCGTGTTGCTATTGGATATACTCTTGATGATCTTAAGGGTATTAGTCCCACTCTACGTCAACACGAAATAAATTTGGAGAAAGATGCCAAACCAGTTATTGATCACCAACAACGGCTGAATCCTAAGATGAAATAAGTGGTACGAAAGGAAATATTAATGCTCCTTGAGGCAGGTATAATTTATCCCATTGTTGATAGTCAGTGGGTAAGTCCTATCCATTGTGACCCTAAGAAGGGAGGTATTACTGTTGTTCCTAACGATAAAGATGAATTGACCCCGCAAAGAATTATTACAGGTTATAGGATGGTAATTGATTTCTGCAAATTAAATAAAGCTACTAAAAAGATCATTACCCTTTGCCTTTTATTGATCAAATGGTAGAAAGATTATCCAAACATACACATTTTTCCTTTCTATATGGTTACTCTGGCTCCTCTCAAATACCTGTGTCAGCTAATGATCAAGCAAAAACCACTTTTCCTTGCCCTTTCGGTACTTTTGCTTATAGACGTATGCCTTTTGGTTTATGTAATGCACCTGCTACCTTTCAAAGATGCATGATGGCTATATTCTCTGACTTTTGTGAAAAGATTTGTGAGGTTTTCATGGACGATTTCTCCGTTTATGGATCCTCTTTTGATGATTGCTTGAGCAACCTTGATCGAGTTTTGCAGAGATGTGAAGAAACTAATCTTGTCTTGAACTGGGAGAAGTCCACTTTATGGTTAATGAAGGTATTGTCTTGGGGCATAAAATTTCTGAAAGAGGTATTGAAGTTGATAAAGCTAAAGTTGATGCTATTGAAAAGATGTCGTGTCCCAAGGACATCAAAGGTATAAGAAGCTTCCTTGGTCATGCCAGTTTTTATAGGAGGTTCATTAAGGACTTCTCAAAAATTTCTCGGCCTCTGACTAACCTATTATAAAAAGATATTCCTTTTGTCTTTGATGATGATTGTGTAGAAGCATTTGAAGTACTTAAGAAAGCTTTGATTTCTGCACCTATTGTTCAGCTACCTGATTGGAATTTACCCTTTGAAATCATGTGTGACGCTGGTGATTATGCTGTAGGGGCTATTCTAGGACAAAGAGTTGATAAAAAATTAAATGTTATTCAATATGCTAGTAAAACTCTAGACAATGGCCAGAGAAATTATGCTACTACTGAGAAAGAATTTTTAGCAGTTGTATTTGCTTATGATAAGTTCAGACCTTATATTGTTGATTCTAAAGTAACTATTCACACTGATCATGCTGCTATTAAATACCTTATGGATAAGAAAGATGCTAAACCTAGACTTATTAGATGGGTTCTCCTACTACAAGAATTTGATTTGCATATTATTGATAGAAAGGGAGCTGAGAACCCCGTTGCAGACAACTTGTCTAGGTTAGAGAATGTTCTTGATGACCCACTACATATTGATGATAGCTTTCCTGATGAACAATTAAATGTCATAAATGCTTCTCGTACTGGTCCATGTTATGCTGATTATGCTAATTAAATTGTTGCTAAATTTATACCACCTAGTTTCACATACCAGCAAAAGAAAAAGTTTTTCTATGATTGAAGACATTACTTTTGGGATGACCGACATCTTTATAAAGAAGGAGTAGATGGTGTTATTAGACGTTGTGTACCTGAGCATGAACAGGAACAGATCTTACGCAAGTGTCACTCCGAAGCTTATGGAGGACACCATGCTGGAGACAGAACTGCACATAAGGTATTGCAATCCGGTGTTTATTGGCCTACTCTCTTCAAGGATGCCCGTAAGTTTGTCTTGTCTTGTGATGAATGTCAAAGAATTGGTAATATTAGTAGACGTCAAGAAATACCAATTGTCTTGTCTCGTTATCGAGTTTTGCCGAGAAATTTTTGAGAAGTCCTTAATGAACCTCCTATAAAAACTGGCATGACCAAGGAAGCTTCTTATACCTTTGATGTCTTTGGGACACGACATCTTTTCAATAGCATCAAATTTAGCTTTATCAACTTCAATACCTCTTTAGAAATTTTTTGCCCCAAGAAAATACCTTCATTAACCATAAAGTGGCACTTCTCCCAGTTCAAGAAAAGATTAGTTTCTTCACATCTCTGCAAAACTCGATCAAGGTTGCCCAAGCAATCATCAAAAGAGGATCCATAAATGGAGAAATCGTCCATGATAACCTCACAAATCTTTTCACAAAAGTCAGAGAATATAGCCATCATGCATCTTTGAAAGGTAGCAGGTGCATTACATAAACCAAATGGCATATGTCTATAAGCAAAAGTACCGAAAGGGCAAGTAAAAGTGGTCTTTGCTTGATCATTAGCTGACACAGGTATTTGAGAGAAGCCAGTGTAACCATCTCGAATGCAAAAATGTGTATGTTTGGATAATCTTTCTAGCATTTGATCAATAAAAGGCAAAGGTTAACAATCTTTTTAGTAGCTTTATTTAATTTGTGGAAATCAATTACCATCCTATAACTTGTAATAATTCTTTGCGGGATCAATTCATCTTTATCATTAGGAACAACAGTAATACCTCCCTTCTTAGGGACACAATGGACATGACTTACCCACTAACTATCAGCAACGGGATAAATTATACCTGCCTCAAGGAGCATTAATATTTCATTTCTTACCACTTCTTTCATCTTAGGATTCAGCCGTCCTTGGTGATCAATAACTGGTTTGGCATCTTTCTCCAAATTTATTTCGTGTTGACATAGAGTGGGACTAATACCCTTAAGATCATCAAGAGTATATCCAATAGCAACACGGTGCTTCTTCGGAGTTTTCAATAATTTCTCTTGCTCCTTCTCTGAAAGGTTAGCACTAATAATAACAGGATATATCTTCTTTTCATCAAGATAAGCATATTTAAGAGTATCAGGTAATGGTTTAAGCTCAAACACGGGATCACCCTTGGGTGGAGGAGGATCCCCTAGGATTTCAACAGGCAAGTTGTGTTTCAGAATAGGTCCCTGTTTAATGAATACTTCATCTATTTCCCTTCTTTCATTCATATACATATCATTTTCATGGTCTAGCAAATATTGTTCTAAAGGATCAGTGGGAGGCACAACAATAGAAGCAAGACCAATTATTTCATCTTTACTAGGAAATTCTTCATCATGGGGTTGTCTACGAAACTTAGCAAAATTAAACTCATAAGACAGCGGATTATAGATCAAATAATATTGGAAGAAACAGAGGATAATGAAGCTCAGGTGCAGACTGATGATACATAATCAAATAGCAATTAATTAAGTACAGCGTTACAAGGCAAAAGGGAGAGAGGTACTGACAAGAGCAATGCAGAGCCCATTATTGTTTTGAGATCATATGATCCTTTGAGCAAGGAAATTCATATGAAATTAATTTTCATACAAGAGAGAAGGTAAGGCACAAGCAGAAATTTAGGAGTTCAAATTTTGAATTGATATCATAGACAGTACCTGACGCTGGGCTCCCAGCAGTTCTAATAGGGGTTTGGCCACTGGAGTAGGGGTAAAGTGTGGTCCAGTTGGGCCTGTGTTTTCCGTGGCTACTGATCTATCTGATTTAACAGGTATCACTACCTTTTCCAAATACCTAGTTTGTACTCCTTGATGACCTGCACTCACCCTCTTCCTTTTGGACACCTATTATGAAAGAACAACATTTGACTGGAAAAACATAGTGTGATGACACATGGAGTATGGCATATACTCATATATGATGCTTAAACTAAGCAGATGTTGTAACAAAGTAGAAGTAATGCAAGAGGTCAGAAGCAAAATATGTGCGACCAATACAACTTTGCAAAGTTAGAGCAAGCACCTTGATGGGTGAATAAGATAGGCCATCCTCCACCATGCCAAGTTTGTTAGGCAGTGGATCATTCCGTAATATTCCTCTTGTGCGCCCATTCTCATATTCATTTTGATAATGTTCAATATCTGACATGCATGAAAACATAAAAAAAAGTGAGATTTTCTTTGTAATGAAGAAGTGATTCTAATCCAATACTGCCTCCCTGTAAACCCCTTTGTGCTATCTCTGCAATTCTTTTAAAAGATGCCATGCATGCTGTAATTTGTTGTGTGCATTAATATAATGTGGCCTACTACTCAAAATATGAGAGCTCCAGAAGTGATGACACTTCGCAGATGATAGCTTCAACATATGGTAAAGAAGAACAAGTCGACCTGACCTGATAGATTCAAAATATACTAAGGGAGAACAACTCGACCTGACCAGTCGACCGCAAGAGAAGAGTATCATCTTAAAGAAGAGCAGGAGAGTAAGCAGATTGAAGATATTACAAGTCTTTTAATACAATGTCGATTGGCCAGCCATGATGAACCAGAGCGCACAGAGAAATACTATTCTTTCCGGTCTCTCCATATGTGGCTCACATGCATTTCGAAACTAAAGTAGGAACATTTAGCTAACCAATTAAACATCTCTCAATTTTACTAATATCAGCAATAATATCATATATGAATTTGTACAACTAAGCTTGTTTAGCTCGATGGGTGGAGCAGTGCTATTACGACACGAACCACGTAGGCTGATTGTGGTCATCATAAAATGGGGAAAACATAAGCATGATGAGTACAGTGTTGACCATGGCAGTGGGATGGCAGATCTGAAGCTGCAAACCGCGCAAAGGGTAGTTAGCAACTGATGTTTGCTTTGAAATAACAACTAAGATTTGGTATGGACAAGAAAGTACGGTCAACAAGTGACAAAGAAATGCAATTATGATGTCTCTCTATATGTCGCAACATGCATTTGGAAACTCAAGTGGGACCTTTAGCTAACCAATTAAATGTGTTGGTTAACTAATATCGGTATCATATCACAATCATATTTGAACAACTAAGCTTTCGAATTCTGAGTGTTGTGTTGTTTAGCTTGAAGGGTGGAGTAATGCTAGTACGACAGAAAGCACCTACGCAGATCATAATAGAGTAGATAAAAGGGGAAAACCCTAAGCATCAAGAGAAAAATTAGGAAAGTGGAACTAGCTGGACCAGTGGGTGGCGCACATGCTTTTCGAAACGAATATAGGAACATTAGGTGAACAATTAAATGTTCTCTGTTTTAGTGATATGAGCATCATATCAGATTCGTATTTCAACACGTAAGCTTTGGGTTGAGGTCTTGAGGAGTAGTGCTAGAATGACACGAAGCACCTACGATGATGGTAGTGAATATAAAGGGGGGAAACCATAAGCTTTACAAGTATAGTGCCCGTGCCATGGCGGATCTGAAGGTGCAAACCGGACAAAGCTACTTCGCAACCAATGTTTGCTTTCAACTAGCCACTACGATTTGGTAAGGACAAGAAAAGTATAGTAAACAAATTACGATCTATTTTCCGGGTGAGATCAATAACTTAAGCACATATGGAAGAGTACCACCTCTCTTGCGACGCCGTGTAGGCCTATGCTGATACGTTGAGGGTGTTGCGGGTGCGATGGCTGTCGGCGGCGGGGAAGAAGACTTTAGACAGCAGATGGCCGGGTCGGGGGATATATACTGTTGCCATGGACGAGGCGGTCGTAGGAGCGGCAACGGCAAGGTGGACGACGGCGCCGATGAAGCGAGAGGAGGCGATGAAAGGATGCTGGTCCAGTGTCATGGATGAGAGACATCCATCTCTTGCAGTGGACGACGGGGTAGGGGTAGCGGCTCTGGCAAGGTGGAGGATGGGGTGGCGGACGGAGGAGGCTGGCCGCAGTGCGGAGGTTGTCGTGCCGCCGATGGTGTATGAATGGGGAAATGGAGGGGAGGGGGATCTCAAACTTTGGGACGCGCTTCTCTGAAATGGGGGAAAGTTACGAACTTATCACCCGTTTAAAATTTCGGACATCGCGTCGGTTGGGGATAGGATGGTAATCTCGCATCTCCCAAATATTTGCCAGTAACTATTTCGGGCGAGGAGAGGGTGTTTTGCCGCCCACGGTTGGCACCCACGGTGTATGAATGGGCTGACGGGTAGGGCGGTTGTGTCACATCTGATGGAAGTTACACATCTGCCCCTATTTAAAATATAAGCCTGCATCGATTTCGGACGAGGAGAGTTTGTTTTGCCACCCACCGTGTATGAATGGGGAAATGGAGGAAGAGACACATGTCTTTCGGACGAGCTTGAATCAAATGTGTTTTGCCGCCCACGTTTGGCGCCCACCGTGTCTGAATGGGCTCAGAGGCCATCGTGTCACGTTTGATTGAAGTTACTAGTCTACCCCTATCGACAGCAGTGTAAATCATGTCGATAAGGATGTCAAGTGTCAGGGGTAGACAGTAATTTCCATCTCGCAAACACTTGCTTCGAGAAGCCCACAAATTATAGTGGGTGTTTAGCCGCTTCGTTCAAAACTTGGGAGAATTAACATTCACGTTTGCCCTGGGACCTGGCAAACTAAATTCAAATCCAATTTGTATTCGATTACGAATATCCACAGATAATTATACATTTTGTTATTTATTTCTTCAAAACCACAACAAAGATTTATTCCACCTTTATATATGATTATGATTTAGAAATGTCGTGATCTTCGAATTCATTAGGTTGGATACACTCTGAGTCAAACAATTATTTCATCCAATACAATATGCTCACACGACAAACAGTTCACCTTATGTCAATCATACAAGTTCTGAGGATTACCTCGCCTAAAAAATTCGGATCATTACAACACATGGACAACATAGGGGGTCTTGCAACATAATCCATTCAGAGACATGACACAGCATGCAAGTACAATAATCTAATGAAAATTTGAACTGGTATCTAAAGAAGAACTGGGATTATCTTGGGCTTCAGATAGCAGAAACAACAGGACCTCCTCCGTCTTCAAATGCAACATTCTTACTTCCTCCAATTCTTGGGTTGCTTGCATAATGCGTGTCGCTAATTCCGTAATTTCCAGCCTCAAGATAAATAGTACCTCATTCATGGAAGCCACACCATCTCTTTCTGCCTCTAGTAGAGCCTCAAGCACTATAATATTTGTGCTCAGACTGCTCTCCGACAGTGTTGCCTCTGAACTGCCACCATCTGGTAACATGGATGGTGCACTACTTCCACAAATAGATTCTGGGGTTGTACATTGTGTCCTAGTGTGAACGGCATCCTGAAAGGTTTCCGCTGGACATCAGTAAGAGATAGTTATCGTATGATCCAGGCAGTAAGCTTACATGGTAAACGAGGACGAATTATTGCCGAGCATGGAAAACTATATTTAAATGGTTCAAAGCAGCATCAGCCGAAAAGAAATTAAAATGGTAAGATGAAACTAGGGATGTAATTGGCAAATAAACGAAATCCGCCAGTCCCATCTAGTTAGTTTTTGCTACCTCCCTAGTTCATTTTCCTCAAAAAAACAAAAACTCTTTTGAACTATCATACCACTAGTGGACTTTAATCGGGATTAAACCGAACCTAGTTGACATCCCTACTTGAAATGGAGTGTACAACTGCTATATTTAAGTTGCCAAGGCATCTGAGCAGTTGAAATAATCTGAGAAAGCACTTAACAGTGTGGCCTCATATAAACTACAAAGACAGTCATGTGATGAAGTTGAGAGGAAAAGTTAAGGACTCAAATGAAATACGCATGCATTTCTTTATGATAGTACAACAGGCACTGCTGACATATTGGCCAACTCAGGTATAGCGTAACAACAAATAAGCATTCGAATCAAGCAATACAGCAAAGCAGACAACTGAACTATTTGTAATTCGGTAGGATTACACGTTGAGGGCATAAGCCAAGAAAGCAGCCCACTCGCATTATATTTCACATGTACTAAAACACACTGGCTTACCATATGTTGCTGTGAAGCCTAGCTGCTGTTGCAATGTTCTTTGAAGATATCGTCAGCATCCCGTGGTTGCAAATCTAGTTGTTGTAGTTTATTCTGCACCATCTATTTAGGTAAAATTAATTTTAATCACATGCACTGGTCCGAATTGATCATCAACGGTTCATCTAAACTAATGAAAGAAGGGTGTGTGCGTACACGACAATACTCCCTCCGATTCTTTTACTTTGCGTATAAATTTTTCTTAGTTTTCTCGTATTAGTCTGCGCGTTGCCGATTCCTAGTGCTGGTTTCCTTTTGTGCCCCGCCCCATCCGCCTCTGCCCTAATTAATTGGCAAATTAGTCCAGAAAAATTAAACCAGTGCCCTCCTTGGTATGCGGGTCAAGAGTTATGGGCAGAGTAAATAGAATCGGAGGGAGTATATCTGCTTCCCTCTATTTTTATGCTTGTTCGAGGTGCCAGCCCCAAAAGAACAAATATTTTGCTTGATGGGGTTGGCAGCTCCATAATTAATAGAAGCATCAAATTAGTCATGCAACTTGGGAAGATCAAGAACACACAAACAAGTAATGAACAGAGGCTCGGAGCAGAAAATGTAGGGTAAAATGAACAAAAAGCAGCGGAACCACATGCTAGTTTGCTGATGTGTAATTAAGCATAGAGAACATTAAGCAGTCTGATGGAACCAACAGGTGGCATCAGAACAAAACTAAAGCATATTAACTATATGTGCACTGGTATGTAATTTAGCACATGTAACATGTTCACTGCCAGAAGTATGGCCCTACAGGTGCAAGCAGAATAACGCGTCTCATGAAAAACTGAATGATGCCCTGAAGAAATTCAAAGGTGCAGTGCTTATGCTAGGAAAGTGAACGTAGGCACCAGCCGTTGGATAATAGTACCTGATTCTCGGTGGCGTATGGGTATCGTTGTCATACTTGATAGCTAAGGATCGTCGATGGTGCTCGTGTTGCGGTTGAGTTTGGGCCGGCTGTCGCCGTCGCTGAAGCGGCTCCGGTGCTACGGTTGCGGCGCCTGTCGACATACAAGAAAGCTCATCTGTGGTAAGTGAACAGTTGCACGATAAAGAGAAAAACCGAAGGAGTACAAATTGAAATAACCCGATGAGGCTGCGGCGTTGGTAAAGCAGGGCCGGTGGAGTTGAATATGGCATCCGTGGAGCGGGTCCGGTACAGTGGACGAAGGCTTCGGCAGGCGCATTGTACAGTGCTTTCGGTGAGGCGGATCTGTTGCGGCGGACGAGGGCTTGTATGAAGGGCCAGCGAAGGGGTGGACGAGGGAGTCAGTGAAGGTCCTACACTATGGTGGATGAGGGCGCTGGTTAAGCAGATCTGATGCGGTGGACCATGATGGCGGTCAAGGAGATCTGGAGCGGTGGACAAGCCAGTCGCTGAAGCGGCTCCGGTGAAGTGGTGAGTTGGCAGTTGGGGGTTCCAAGGTGCGGAAGGTAGATCCGGCGGGGTGTGAGGTCCACCGCTGCGGCGGAGGACTAGATTCGGCGGCTTGCCGTGGTTGGGGGGTCGGGGAGGGGAAGGGGAGGCGCTCTGGGGAAGAATGTTGGGGGCAAAGAGGGGAAAATAATGGAGTTACCAAAGCAGCCCTTTTCCGTTCATGTGGCAGGGGTAAAACAGGAATATCGCAGGGCTAAACTTTCGAGTGCGTGATATTTCGATGTGAGCGGGAAGTTTGAAAGCTTTTGACACCTAAAATTATAAGTATTCTACTCTCGTACGACCGACTATGATACCATGGCCAACAATTTGTTTGTTTTGCACGCAAAAAAATGTGCAAGTTCTGAAAATCAATGTCTCCAACTCGAAACTTAGATTGTCCATTCAATTCAAATATGGATCATTGAGCTACTACAAGCAAATACCATCATACGGTCCAATTCAAATGAAATTCCAAATGTGTTTATCCTAAATATGATGACAAAAGCAAAAATATGTATGTGTATGAATAAAGTGGATGATTATAAAGTTTGAACATGCCCGTATGTGTATATATCTAGGTTTGATATATGAATTTGAAATCTCGAAATCCCGTCTTAAAAATGTACCTCCGTTTAAATGAATTACAAAAGCTAATGATGGAGTCGAATTCCAAAATTCCAATCTTAGGTTTGTAATTCTGGTACATCAAGGTATATCACGCATGTTCAAAAGTATCGTTATCTCATAGTACAAACTGTGAAACAAATTGATCAACCATGAGTGCACAATATCTCAATTACGCTAAAGTCCCCCAAATATAGACACCTCACTCTTTATCTGAAGTCAACCCCCCCCACCACACACACACACACACACAGAAGTCGTTCTCTCCCCCAAACACCAACACACGAGCACATTAACACCCCTCTCTCTTGTAAAGTCTGGACCCCAACATAGGTCTCTATCACTTTGTCTCTCGGGCATGCACACATCTCTTCCCTCACTCTCTAGGTCTCCCGCTATCTCTCTTACCCAAGCACACGCATTATGTAGAGTGTATATTTCCCATACACACAAAACGTCGCCCCCAAACGTCTATCTCCCTAGTTATGTGGTTCTCGCGCACTCACCTCACACACCACCCCCACTGCAAACAAGCACACTTTTTCTCCTTGTGCACCACTCTCCTCTTTCTATCTCTCCCACATGCGGACCCGCCCCAGCTCCTTCCCTGTATACATATATGTCGTGACTCTTTGCATAGCTCCCTAATGTATAATCGTTCTCGATTTCACATATTGTTCTCTACACCATCTATTCTAGCTCTCTCATGAAGTTCCTATCACACACACGATGACTCGCTTCCCTTGCGTCTCCATTCATAGGCCAATTTCGGACAACATCAACATTGTCTTCCTATCTATACACCATTTATGGACACAAACGACCCCTCTTGCCCCCTCTCTTCCTCTCTCTCTCTCTCTATCTATCTATCTATCTATCTCTCTCTCTCTCCGGCGCTGGCTCTCTCTTTCTCTCGCTCTCACACCCCTCTCCCCCACACACACTCGATGTCTCTTCCAAATAGTCTGCTCCCCCCGCCCGCACCCGTGCTATCTCACTACTACACATGTCACACCATTCCCCCTTCCCTTATACTAGGTTTACATCATCAGTGGTCTCTCTACTCCACATACACTCGCTCCCTCTCACACACAAACGCGTGCACAAACACACACAGACACGCACAAACACCCATTTACTTGGATCCTCATCTCTCCTCATGTCTGCATGTGTATCTCACACACTCACTCTCTAATTATGTATATGTGTCTCCACGTTAAACAACACAAAGCCCCATGTACATGTCTCTCTCTATCCTCCACACACATAGACACAAAGAATCTATTATCATTGCCTCAGTCTCTAACATATCACACACGCACACACTCTCTCTCTCTCTCTCTCGCAAACACGCTCAACAAGGGTTTCCCCGTGAATAACTTACTGTCTATTCATGAACAGTCATGGTAGTACGGCGAACACGAGACGTGAAAAAGAATAAATCTACACGTGCTTAGACCACCTAGTATGACTACTAGGACTAGAGCAAGCCAAAAAGCACGCCGCCGTCACCCCCTCCTTGTCGGCGACGGGAAAATCTTTGTTTTACACAGTCGAGAAGTCATTGTGCTAAGGGCCCACATGCCGAGGCGTTGAATAGAATGTAGATGCTAGTTTACGGAAGAAAGTATCGATAATACGTTTGTATCTCCATACTTATATTTCTTCTCTTATAAAAAACCGAGTTGGTGATGATGGTACGTGTGCCATCTTGCAATATAGACCGTCTGATCTATATCTGACGGATGGAAATTAAACTAAAAGATACCCGCACCCCTCTCCACATTTGCAGACAAGGCCTTCCCTTGTTCATCCTTATCTCCAACAAACCTCATTGTTGAGCAATTAAGAAAGGAAGCCTCTCGAACAAACTGGCCTGGTGGCCGCTACCGGCGTCGTCAATCCCCATGCCTCCGCTCAGTTCGACCACCAACCACCACCACACCCCACTCCTCTTCACCTTATCTCATATTTCTCGAGATATCATTAGTTTTTACACATGGGATTACTCCCGCAAGGGTCAATCACAACAAGTGTTTTATAAAAAATGCATCTTGATGTCCCGTGCAATGCACGGATCTTGCTAGTACTCCTACACAAGACTAAGTTGGTGATGCTGGTGTGTCTGCCATCCGTCGTTTCTGACCATTAGATCTACATCTAATGATTGTGAGGTAAGTTGTTGCCTTTTCTCACCAACATCCCACTTGTCTACCAATTTGCAGAAAACTCATAATTAGTATCTTAAAACCAACCACATCCCTCCCTGACCTCACCAAAACATCCCAAGGAATATATTCTAATTGAAACATAATATATCTCTAGTGACATATGTATATCAAAATTAGAGTGTTTTGTACCAAGTTTGTGAATAAGTATTATTCTAATTATGATTCGTTGCAACGGACATGAACATTGCTAGTATTTCCAACCATGCATTTCTTTTCCTAGTATTCCATAGTTTCTAGTTTTCCATCAAGATATTAGTCACTCATGGTTGATGTTTACTTTCAATCATGTACACATATGCACTATGTAACTAGCCTTGCTTATTGGCTTCCAAAGCTTAACTTTCACTCCTACTTACAATATGTAGAGTATTTAACAAAAAACTACCACTTTCAACTAGCCCTAGGAGGAATCTATTGTACAAAAAATAGCAAAACCTTACCCAAAATTTCTTAATCCATGCCAAAAACTACCTAGTACTCCTACCGATTAGGTTCGTTTAAACCCATTTATGATAGGGTTGGCCCACATGTCCGTGCTGACGAGGCAGCTTAAACCAACACATTTTGTTTGACCGTTGACACGAGGGACCCACATCTGACCTTCTATCCTGTTATTCCCCCTCAAATCATTATTTTTCCTGAACATTACTTCAAACAGTACTGATGCGTGTTCGTCGGTGGCGCCGGTGATGAGTGAGTTGGCCGCGCTCCGCCGGACGGGCCGGACGCCGCGCTGGCCTCTGCACTGGTTGGCAGGCTGGCCCGAGCGTGACTCATGAGCGAGCAAGCCGCCGCGCTGGCCTTCGCTCGAGCCAGATAGCTGGCCTTAGCGCGGCGCGCGCGAGCAAGCCGCCGCGCTGCCTTGCCTATCTAGCTAGCAAACCTTGCAGACAAGCAGCTGGACGGAGCTATCTTGGCTAGCTAGTGGCCACGAGCGCCGGACGGAGCTAGCATCCGGGCTGCCACAACATGGGCTCCGCACCGCCGGCGGTTTTGACCTCGCCTTCTGCCGGCGGCGGTAGCTGCGTCCCATGGCCGAGGATGACTAGGCGGACGGGCCGGAGGTAGGAGGTCACTCGAGGATTTTTGTTGGTAAGAGCATGTACAATGGTTGATAAGGTAGTCTTATCTTAAGTCTGCCACGTATGCAAGTTGTAGTAGTTTCTTGGCATTTTAGTGGTTTCTTGCATTATTAGAGCAAGTACAATAGAGCTGAGTCAGCGGGCTATAAGAAATAAACTACTACTACATGTTGGCTATAAGATGGGCTGTAGATGACATGGCACTGGCTTATAGCCAGCAGCTGGCTATACTATTAACCATGCTCTTAGGGGTTTCTTGTAAGGAACAATGTACGTACTACTAGCGACAAAAGGCGATTCTGGTTGCGTTGTACTCCAACGAGTACTACTAGTGGTCGTGGGAGTGTATACCTCGTTTTGTGGGTTCGATCCCGGCCGAACGCACGGCGGCCTTTTAAAAAAATAGTACTACTACACTTCGCTGCGAGCCAATATTTTACACGGGTAGTTTGAGTTTTGAAGTCAAACGGACATGCGGCCCCACAATCTGGGTGCACTGGACAGCCTAGCCACATGAACGGGTTTTCCTTCCCAGCATCCCGTGGCTCGCGTGCTCGCCCTAGCCGCACCTCGCTTGCAGCTTCCAGCTAGTAGCATATTTAAACTAGCGCCTCCCAATTAAGCCTGAGGAGCCGGAAAAGCCTAACAGGGCATTGGGAACTGTGCAGTATGGCTCTGTACGTAAAGTGCTCTACCACTACTCTGTAGCTTGTGGCGTTGCATGCATGGACTTCACTCCATTATCGGCTCTACTATAAAAGAAATTCCTCTTGCCGTGTTTTTTTTGAAACGGAGGCAAAAGCTTTGCTTCATCTCATTCATAAAGAAGGAACTACTAACAAAGTTCGATGAGATCCATTACACCTCCACAAATGGAAGCGAAAAGCCTAGTCTCGCTTGATCAAATCACTCAAATGTTCTACCCCCGCATTAACCGTCGCTGATAAACAGGCTGCTAGTGTGTGCGTGAGAGGAGCGGCTGAGTAGGCCAGCTACGTGAGAGGAGCGGCTGAATAGAGCACCGAGAGTACCCACTAGGCCACTATGCAGGTGTACTTCCCCTGCATTGATAGTACAACGATGGTTCTGGAGAACAGTAGTACCCTCCACTTCCAACTGTAGCTCCTTGGCCCTGAGATTCAAGAGTTCAAAACTGGTGCACTATACTAGACTAGACTAGAAGTACAGTACATCGCACTACTAGTTGAGAAAAGTAGTACTAGTACTGCTACAGTACAAGTACGTACTCCTCTGTCACATAATGTAAGACGTTTTTTGACACTAGTTGGCGTGTACAAAAAATGGCAAAAACATACCCAAAATTTCTTAATCCACGCCAAAAACTACTACCTAGTGCCAAAAATTTCTTACTAGTGCTATTATTTACAGTATAATGCAATCCCATAATGTTCCATAATCCCTTTCTTTCAAAAAAATCACTTCTAGAGAGAAGATTGCTATCTCCATGCGAGCTTCTCATAGGCCAGCGCCACCGCATGCAGTCATGTGAGAGAGAGGGAGACATCCATGCAGCATGCAGAGAGAGGAGAACGCGGGCGGACAACCAATGGGTTGCATGGGGCATTTATAGCTGCTAACTCCTCCCATCCATGCGCCAGGGGTATTTCCATCCAGAAAGCATGCAGCAAGCCCCTGCCTTGGTATTTGGGTCTGCTCTTATGCGCAGAGTAAAAAGAATCGGAGGGAGTACTAGTAGTAGTAAATAACAGCCTCACCCCTTCGCTGAGGAACAATCTACAGTTGGAAGGGACGGGGCCCTGTGGTTACTATGCTCTTATCTCCTCCACGCCAGTTCCCCTCCCCTGAAGAGAAGGCAGTTCGTCGCTGCTCCCATGGATTCGCCAGGTGGTTCTCCTCCTCGTCAGGGCTGGGAGACCTTGGACGACGATCCTGTGGGAGAAATCGCACGCCGCTCCGACGTCCTCACCGCCGCAAGACTCGGTGCTTCCTGCACCAACTTTTTCAAGACGCTGCTTAAACATGCCATGCTTGTTGGTCTTCCATGCATCCTCGAGGAGAAGGTTCTTCTATGGGACAATCCTTCGAACAGTCCACCGCTCCCTGGCCATGGTTGCACGTTGACTCCGCTAGAGTTGCCGACGTTGAGAGGTACTCGGATTTTGTCCGATGAGCAGGTTAGTAATGGAGTTTGATCATGTAGTACATAGTTACTCCATTTCCATCCCGTAACTTCTCCGCTGCCCACCGTCTTATATATATAGGTCTAGGTCGGTGCCAACGAAGATTGGCTTGCATACCTCCGTCCGGATACCACCATCATTTTGCACAACATCCACAGCAGTGCGGCCGTTCCAGTAGACCCCTTCTCCACCATTGGGATCGGCCTTCCGGACTGGCTGGGCAAGAATACGTATGATGATGCCTACATGAGATTGAAGAAGATAGCAATTGCGGACCCGCCGACAAAGCATCGCGGCTACGACGGTTACTATCTCATCGCAGTGTTCGACATAAGGATTGCCATCAATGCAGGAGGCAGTAACGGCAGAGGCTGGCGCATGTTGACGGCGGCAGATTTGTACCCCTACATGTTCGAAGACGTCGTGCGCCATCTAGGCCGCATCTTCGCGGTGACAAGCCAGGGGAATTGTTTCATATGGTTGACATCCTACGTTACGGGAGATTACAAACGGAATGCACAAACCATCATTTGCATCCCTAACGGTACTCCATTATTTTACAGGGACCAGTTATCCCCCGATCAAAATAAGATCGCCGCTCCTGGATGTGCATTTGCATCCGCGATTCGGTCTAACCTGGAACCTTGTAGCTGACTTTGGCATATTGGGATCAACTATCTTAGCAGTCGTTACCCATGGTACCACTGATGTGCAACATGGTCACATAATCTACCACGATCGGACCGTCACCATCTACCCAGGTATTCCATTTTTTTAACCCTCTCGCCTTCTCTTTCATTGTTGTACCAGTAGTATACTTTGTAGTACTGGTAGGAGTACTTTTTACCTTGGAGGACGCGTATAGCTAGGTAGGCCTTTGAAGACTTGAACCCACTAGCTGCCACCATTTTTGTTTTTCCATGTCTTACTATATCATCCATGTAGCCAAGAGTGGCTATATATAATAAGCCGGTTATTTTACTTCCTCTATACCAGAGTAGTACTATTTGCTGCACAGTATTACTGACCACCACATTTGAGAACAACATTATTATGCATGGACCTTGACTATGTACGTCACCATGTGTCCAGATCTGGGATGCCGCGTGTACCAGATGAACGGCGCCGAATTCGACCCCCGTGATGCTACGTGGGTGCCGAGGAACACTCTTGGAGAGTACTCGCTTTTCATCGGGGATAGCTACCCCATTGTGAAGCGGATGACACCTTCCGTGCATGACACGGAAGGCCTGCCGTTCATGAAGCATGGTTGTGTCTTCAGTGCGCACCGCCGGATGAACGACATGCTGGGACACGCTATCCCTGATTTATGTCGCTTCAGCTTGGATGAGTCTCCATCGTGTGGAACCGGACTAGAAAGCTGCGACAATGATTCCCGTTGCCCACCGCTATGGATCGTGCCATCCATGAAGAACACCTGGGACTGGAACCTAGAGGAGGACATGTAGCCCATCTATAACATGTATGTGGAGTACGGTAATTGTGGACGGTAGCGCTGTGAATATATGTAGACAGTCGTGCACAAATTTATCACATGAGTTGGAGATGAACTTGTGTGGCATACTGGCATTTGTCCTTTAGAATTTATTACTAGTAAATGTGTTATGTGTACGTGTAACTTGTGTGGTTGTTGCACGGGCTCCAACACGCTCTTTGAGAAAAAAAAAGGTGGCACACCTTTGGATATACGTGACGTGGCGGCATCATACAGTAGCATCGTTCGCTATAGTTGTACTAGTACACTCCTACTAGGACGACAAATCCTATAAAACCTTGCGCTTGGCTCTTTGCCTCTTCGGGAGGTTCAACAGTTCGTACTCGTGTGAACCTTGCACTTGGCTCTTCGCGTCTTCGGAAGGTCCAACAATGATGATACTACAGTACAATATGCTTCTGGCAATCAGACACTGATTGAACTGCTGCATGTCCACCGCGAGGGCGAGGGCGAGGGAGAGGGAGAGGGCGCTGTAGTCAAAACCCTCTCCTCATCCTGCGAACCACCGCGCGCGTGGGCGACGAAGAGGCGTAGTAAGCAAGATTCTCCTCGTTCGGCGAGTTGACGGGGCACATCAAAGCAGTACTAGTACTAGTAGTAGTAGTCCATACTGCAACCTTTTCGATTAATATGGCTTAATTTGAAACGAGAAAAATACACTGGCGGTCAACATATGTAACACTACGCTCTTTACGGTCACTATATATATAGTTTTGCAGCGATTATGCGATCACTAGCTCATCGTAGAGCACTGTATTGCACCCTACTGACCGGCCACATAGTCGACATGGCACTTTGTTGACTGGTTAAATTGTCACCTGGTTTTTGGGTCCCACCTGTCAGTTGGCAGAGCAAAGAAATCAGTTAAACAAAACTTTACGCAGGCGCAACACGAGTCCAACCCTTGCGCGCGAACCGCCCTGGCTGTGTATGTGAGTGCATGCACGTGTCCTCCCTCGGTCTTCCAACAAAGAGTGTACTACATGATGTACATCTACACTTCCAATGTGTTTAGCCTTTAATCTAAATCAATATTGATTGACTAATGCACCAACTTGTGCTGTAGGTATTGGCTACATGTCTATCCTTAATTACAGCATGCAACGGCCTTCATTTAATCTTCTTATCTCAATGGTCGCATGCACACATAAGTCTGCTACTTTTGGGTGTTAATTATGCCCTGGTCGATGTGTCAATCTCTAAATATACAGTCTTTCACGGACATAGAGAGTAGGTTGAGCACTTGAGCGTGAGCGTGTGTGTTGCGTCGTGTGCTGTGTGCCGCATGGATGCGTGAGTGTTGCGTGCGTCCATGTGTACATGTGAGTGTTGCATGTTGCATGCATGCATGCATGGGGCTTACTCCCTCCCATTGACATGTCCATTTGGCTATAGATTTCAACAAGTGACTAGGTATGGAGAAAAATGAGTGAAGTGAGCGTAGAGGCATAGGGATACTATAGAAAGGAAGTCCTCGTGATCCATTTATTCCCCATCTCGGTCAGAGAGAACTATTCAACTAGTCTTCGCAGTGAAGTGACAATACACACTGCAGCAGATGGGACACGTAATTAATAAGCTGAACCAGCGTGTTGGTGTTACTAAACCAGTCGGTTATGTTTGGTAGTCTCAAGTCATTGAAAGCATGCACAGCCCGCATATCTTATTGGTTGATATGCCACAAATCAAAAAACGAGAAGGGAGTTAATGTACGGTGCCTAAGTGTTTTGGGATTATTTGGTTTTCGTAAGGTGACTTACACACCTAGACGGGGGGAGTAGTAGAATTGAGATTGAATGCACTTTCTTCCCCGTCTTCCACTCTTCTTCCTCCTCTCTTCTTCTTCCTCCTCTCTTCCCCATCGTCGGCCGCACACCATTTACCCCTGCTCACTGCTCGCCCGCCCGCGCCATCTTCCTTGGTAGCTCGCGCGTGCCATATCCCCCCGCTCACTGCTCGGCCACACGAGGAGAAGCTTCTTCGCTCGCCCGCCCGAATCCACTTCCCCACTGGCTCACAGGAACCGAAAACCCCAATGGCAAAACCGACTGACACGCAGAGCCGCGATTGGAATTC